>NC_044980.1:67759328-67923524 GCF_008728515.1 Papio anubis | reverse complement strand
TGTTTCGTTTTGGACTTACACTTAACACTTAACAATAACGGACAGACAGTGAGAAACGATGAGCCTTCGCGAGCGCGTGTCGGACTTCCGACCTGAGTCAGACGGGGCAACCAAGGATGGAGGCCCCCAGATGGGCACTGGGGGACGTCTCCCACCAGTCCCGAGTGGCTGTCTTTTAGCGCGTCCGCCAAGACTGTGCCACTTACAGAACTGACCAATACAGATTACAGATTATGGATTTTGCGAAATTTCAGGGAGACAGACAGAGACAAAGACAGAGACAGTGACAAAGCCAGCTTACCTACAGATTAAGATCCATTGACTCGGGGGTCTGGTGGGCTTGGGGGAAATCCCGGACGAGCCCCCATTTGTTATGCCCAGACCGTTTATTCCCTGAAGAAGACCACCAGAGTCCAGAGTCAAAGCTAAGCAGCAAGGATCTTTATTACAGGTTCAAACCTGGAACTCTCACTCGCTCGTGAAACGTGACGGGCAGGAGAGCTCCCCCACTGAGCTCCGAACAGTGTTATATAGTCTAAGAAAAGTGGGCATAGAATTATTATACAAATCAGATGTATGATTGGCTAGTGTTTGAACAAGGCGATTTGGCTAACTATGATTGGTTCCCGCCATTTCTGATATTTCGGTTCAACCCTTGAGGCGGGAGAGCAGTTTTACACAAAGGCAGTTAATTATATTGTGTCAGAGGCCGGGCGTGGTGGTTCAAGCCTGTAATCCCAGCACTTTGGGAGGCCGAGGCGGGTGGATCACGAGGTCAGGAGATCGAGACTATCCTGGCTAACATGGTGAAACCCCGTCTCTACTAAAAATACAAAAAACTAGCAGGGCGTGGTGGCGGGTGCCTGTAGTCCCAGTTACTTGGAAGGCTGAGGCGGGAGAATGGCGTGAACCCGGGAGGCGGAGCTTGCAGTGAGCCGAGATCACGCCACTGCACTCCAGCCTGGGAGACACAGCGAGACTCTGTCTCAAAAAAAAAAAAAAAATTATATTGCGTCAGGTTGCACAACCGGTTTATGGCAGCATGAGTGTATCTTACTTAAACATGTCTTGTGACCCGGCCTCAGAAAGAAAAACAGGTACTTACAGAACTTACAAAATCTCTGGTACGTGCAGAGATTAGAGAGCAGAACAAAGGGTTTAGCAATAGGGTGTAGCGGGGGAGCGGGTACGCATTTTTGTGTCTTTGTGTCCTTTCACTTGTCTGAGCAAGCACCCTTATTGTAGGTTGTGGGGAAAAGAAAGATATCAGACTGTTACTGTGTCTATATAGAAAGAAGTAGACATAAGAGACTCCATTTTGTTTTGTATTTGAGATGCTGTTAATCTGTGACCCTACCCCCAATCTTGTCCTTGCAAGAGACATGTGCTGTGGTGACTCAGGGTTTAATGGATTTTGGGCTGTGCAGGGTGTGCTTTGGTAAACAAGTGCCTAAAGGCAGGATGCTTGTGAAAAGTCATCACCATTCTCTTTTTTTTTTTTTTTTTGAGATGGAATCTCGTTCTGTCGCCCAGGCTGGAGTGCAGTGGCTGGATCTCAGCTCACTGCAAGCTCCGCCTCCCGGGTTCACGCCATTCTCCTGCCTCAGCCTCCAGAGTAGCTGGGACTACAGGCGCCCGCCACCTCGCTCGGCTAGTTTTTTGTATTTTTTTAGTAGAGACGGGGTTTCACCGTGTTAGCCAGGATGGTCTCGATCTCCTGACCTTGTGATCCACCCGTCTCGGCCTCCCAAAGTGCTGGGATTACAGGCTTGAGCCACTGCGCCCGGCCATTCTCTTAATCTCAAGTATGCAGGGACATATACACTGCCAAAAGTCACAGGGACCTCTGCCTAGGTAAGCTAGGTATTGTCCAAGGTTTCTCCCCATGTGATAGTCTGAAATATGGCCTCATGGGAAGGGAAAGACCTAATTGTCCCCCAGCCTGACACCTGTTAAGGGTCTTTGCTGAGGAGGACTAGTATTAGAGGAAAGAAAGCCTCTTGGCAGTTGAGATAGAGAAAAGCATCTGTCTCCTGCCCGTCCCTGGGCAATGGAACATCTCGGTGTAAGACCCGATTGTACGATTGTACATTCTGTTTACTAAGAAAGGAGAAAACCGCCTTAGGGCGAAAGGTGGGACTTGCTAGCGCGATGCTGCTCTTTATGCACTAAAAAGGTTTATGGAGATGTTTACATGTGCATATCAAGGCACAGCACTTTTCCTTAAACTTATGTCACAGAGAACTTTATTCATATGTCTTACTGCTGACCTTCTCCCTACAATGATCCTATTATCCTGCCACTTCCCTTTTTCTAAGATGGTAAAGATTATGATCAATAAATACTGAGGGAACTCAGAGACCAGTGCTGGTGCGGGTCCCCTGGGCCCACTTTTTCTTTCTCTATACTTTGTCTCTGTGTCTCATTTCTTTTCTCAAGTCTCTCGTTCCACCTAATGAGAAACACCCACAGGTGTGGAGGGGCAGGCCACCCCTTCAGTAGGTAAAACTTTCACTATATTAGTTTTTTTGTTGCTTGGTTGGTTGGTTGGTTGGTTTTTTTGAGATGGAGTCTTGCTCTTGTCACCCAGGCTGGAGTGCAATGGCGCGATCTTGGCTCACTGCAACCTCCGCCTCCTGTGTTCAAGTGATTCTCCTGCCTCAGCCTCCCAAGTAGCTGGGATTACAGGGGCCCACCACCATGCCCAGCTACTTTTATTGTATTTTTAGTAGAGATAGGGTTTCACCATGTTGGCCAGGCTGGTCTCAAACTCCTGACCTCAGGTGATCCGCCCACCTCAGCCTCCCAAAGTGCTGGGATTAGAGGTGTGAGCCACCATGCCCAGGCATTGTAGGGTTTTAATTATAACCTATATATGCATCCTCCAAGTTATTTTGTACAAGATCTAACTGTGTGCTGTCTACAACAGACTCATTTTGGATCTAAGGGGCACACATAGGCTAAAAGTGAAATGGTGAAAAAATGATATTTCATGCAAACAGGAACCTAAAGAGAGTAGGGTGGCCATAATTGTATCAGACTAAATAGACTTTAAAACAAAAACTTGCCTATTTCCGTGGAGTATCTTTATCCACCCTTAAAAAAAAAAATCCATTCAACCAATCCATGTCTTTTAATTGGCATGTTTAATCTGTTAAAGCAATTACTGAGCCAGGCACAGTGGCTCATGCCTATAGTGCCAGCCACTTGGGAGGCTGAGACAGGAGGATCACTTAAGCCCAGGAGTTTAAGGATGCAGTGTGCTATGATCTGCACTCCAGCCTGGGCAGCAGAGCAAGACTCGTTTCTAAAATTAAGTAATAACAAAAGTATCCATAGACAGATGAACAGATAAGCAACATGTGGTATATTCACACAATAAAATATTGTTTAGCCATATCAAGATTGACGTTGTGATATACACTACAACGTGAACCTTGAAAACATTATGCTAAGTATAATACGTCAGACAAAATGGCAAGGACTGTATGATTCCACTTCTATAAGGTATCTAGAACAAGTGAATTCATAGAAAAAGAAAATAGAATAGTAGTTTCCAGGGGCGGGGTGGGGACAGGGAGATGGGGATTATTGCTTAATGGTTACAGAGTTTCTGTTTCAGGAAATAAAGTTTCAGAAATAGTGGTGATAGTTACACACATGGTGAATGTACTTAATGCCACTGAATTGGACACTCAAAAAATGGTTAAAATGTTCTGTATAATTTATCACAATTTTATTTATTTATTTATTTATTCATTCATTCATTCATTCATTCATTCATTCATAGATGGAGTCTCACTCTGTCACCCAGGCTGGAGTGCAGTAGCACGATCTCCGCTCATGGCAACCTCCATCTCCCGGGTTCAAGCAGTTCTCCTGCTTCAGCCTCCTGAGTAGCTGGGAATACAGGTGTGTGCCATCACTCCCAGCTAATTTTTGTATTTTTAGTAGAAACGAGGTTTCACCACGTTCGTCAGGCTGGTCTCAAACTCCTGACCTCCTGATCTGCCCACCTCGGCTTTCCAAAGTGCTGGGATTACAGGTGTGAGCCATCGCACCCGACCAATTTACCACAATTTTAACAAGACAGCAGGAACTCAAGATGGCTCAGGGAGGAGCTGATGCCCTCGGGAGAGCTGACATCTTCAGCCCTCACTCCACAGTTCTCTGGGCTCCTACCCTTGTTTCATTTCCCTCACGTTTACCAACTCAGCCACATGTGTTTTTAAAAATTGTATTTTATGTAGCATTTATATTTTTACAGCAGAAATAGTTTTCAAAATATTTATCATATTGCCAGAAATGTAAATATTCCCAACTTTTTTTAGTTCTGCTGAAGTCTCATTACGTGTTTTTTTTTAAGTCTACTAGATACACTGTTATATTTTGTTAAAATCCCGTGGCATTAGAGAGTATGTACATAGTACATTCCCACTTGTGTTTTAGTAAAGGGGGTCAGAGACAGATTTGGACTCACTATTTTTATGCAAATAATATACTAGTGGAGTACATCAGTAACTGCTAACAGTTTCTTCTGGAGAGAGAGAAAAGAGACCTAGGGAACAGTGGTTTTTGAATTATTTTACTGTGTGTGTGTGTGTGTGTGTGTGTGTGTGTGTGTGTGTAGTTTTCACTTAAAAAAAAAAAAAACTAATTTTGGCCAGGCGCAGTGGCTCACCCCTGTAATCCTGGCACTTTGGGAGGCTGAGCTGAACAGATCACCTGAGGTCAGGAGTTCAAGACCAGCCTGACCAACATGGTGAAACCCCAGCTCTACTAAAAATACAAAAATTAGCTGGGCATAGTGGTGAGCCTCTGCTAAGCTACTCAGGAGGCTGAGGCAGGTGAATCACTTGAAACCAGGAGGCAGAGGTTACAGTAAGCAGAGATCACACCATTGCATTCCAGCCTGAGCAACAGAGAGAGACTCCGTCTCAAAAAAAGAAAAAGAAAAAGAAAACTAATCTTTTGAAAAGGACTTCAACTTCCAGTTTTCCACAGAAAATACATTAAATACTGTACATTTTATGTGAGCTTTTTAGATTGCTTTTAAAAAAGAGAAAAAACGTACATTTTGTTACAAGTTACATTTTGTTATAAGTTACAACAAAAATTCACATTTTGTTACAACCATGCTGCTTTAGGTTTATACAACTTTCTCTTTTAAGGAACTCATGAACCTGCTGAATTCTAACCTGCAAGCCTCAGGGAGGTGAGCTTGAACGAGGGTTACCAAATCATGGGCAAAGGTGGCCAGGAGTGCCCTGCACTGCACGCCTTCATCTCCAATTCTCCCTCAGCAGGGTAGCTTTTTCTAAGAGATAAGCTTGCATCCTCATGAGAGAGGAAATGGCTGACCTCATCACACTTCTCTTATCCTCTTTGGTGGAAATAAGATATTTCCCCTGAAAGGATGTAACTGAAACTAAACTGATAGCAATAAATACATTTTCAGTTTAAAATAATGATCTTTTTTTCTAAATAAAAATTAATATGCCGGGCGAGGTGGCTCACGCCTGTAATCTCAGCACTTTGGGAGGCCAACGCAGGTGGATTGCTTTGAGCTCAAGAGTTGGAGACCAGCCTGGGCAACATGGCAAAACCCAGTTTCTACAAAAAAAATACAAAAGTTAGCCAGGCATTGGTGGCTCAAGCCTGTAGCCCCAGCTACTTGGGAGGCTGAGGAAGGAGGTTTGCTTGAGCCCAGGAGGCCAGAGGTTGCAATGAGCCGAGATTCCGCCACTGCATTCCAGCCTGGACGACAGAGTGAGACTCTCTCAAAACAAAACAAAACAAAAACAAGTGAAAGTTTATCAGAATGAAAAAAATAATAATATGTATTTGAGTGAGTCTAAACTGTAAAGCCTGAGATAGAACTATCTCCAAAAAATACAATGAGAAAAGCTAGTTTTAGAACAATATCTATATATAGTAGGGCTCTAAGTTTAAAAACATAAAATCCAAACTAATGTTTTATAATAAGACTATGTCTATATTACTTGTTTAATTTTTTGATGGAATATTTATTGTCTAAATTTTGGTAAATGCAGAGAAGTTGAAGGAAGGAAATTGAAAATGGCTCAATACATTTCCCCACAAAAATAATGCCTGTTAACATTCTGGTAGATTTCCTTCCAGCTTCTTTCTTTCTTCTTTCATATCTTTCCTCCTTCCTTCCCTTTCTTCCTTCCAACCTTGCTTCCTTCTCTTTCTTTCCTTTCTTCCACCTGTCATGTATACATATAAATTACAGTTGTAATTGATCTATGTTCTGCTTTACTCCCTTTGCATATAAGTATTCTGCCATGTCAGCCGGGCACGGTGGCTCACACCTGTAATCCTAGCACTTTGGGAGACCAAGGAGGGCAGATCACAAGGTCAGGAGTTCGAGACCAGCCTAGCCAACATAGTGAAACCCTGTTTCTACTAAAAATACAAAAAATTTGCTGGGTGTGGTGGCGGGTGCCTGTAATTCCAGCTACTCAGGAGGCTGAGGCAGGAGAATCACTTGAACCTGAGAGGCAGATGTTGCAGTGAGCCAAGATACCACTGTTGCACTCCAGCCATGGCAACAAGAATGAAACTCCATCTCAAAAGAATAAAAAGTATTTTTCCCTGTCAATAAATATTAATTGAAACCACAATTTTAAGTAAATAATATCAGTTTATATGAATATATAATTTACTGAACTATCTTTTTTTTTTCTTTTTTTTCTTTTTTGCTTGTTTTTTCTACTATACAACTTGATGAAAATCCTAATATGTGAAGCCTATCTGTATTTTCCATCTTTCCTACTGGAAAATTTCCTCGAAGTGGAATTACTGGGTCAGGAAATGTGAACATTTTAAAGAAAGTGTAAGGCCTAATTTTTTTCCAAAAGTGGTTGTACTAATTGTTGTGTCCATATCCACTCCCACGAAACATACAGGAATGCCTGTTTTCCTCATCTTGACACTGGGAATAGTCCTTTTTAAAATTCTTTAACACACGCACACCCTTTAATTTAAATTTATTTTTCTTTTAGAGAGAGATGAGGTCTTGCCCTGTTGCCCAGGCTGGAGTGCAGTGGCATGATCATAGCTCACTGCAGCCTCAAACTCCTGGGCTTGAGCAATCCTCCTGCCTCATCCCTCAAAGTAGCTGAGACCACAGATGCATGCCACCACCACCACACCAGGTTTGTTTTGTGTTTTCTTCATTTGTTTGTTTGTACAGACAGGGTCTCACTTTGTTGCCCAGGCTGGTGTTAAATCCCTGGTCTTGGATCTTCCTGCTTTGGCCTCCCTAAGTACCGGGATTAGAGCCATCATGCGCCACCTAAATCTCTTTACAAGAGACATTGAAAAATTTTAGACATTTATCAAATGTTTGTATTTTTACATTTTTAACATTTAACATGTTAAAAATATTTCCAAATAGGGCCAGGCACGATGGCTCAGGCCTGTAATCCCAGCACTTTGGGAGGCCAAGGGGGGCAGATCACAAGGTCAGGAGATCGAGACCGTCCTGGCTAACATGGTGAAACCCCGTCTCTACTAAAAATACAAAAAATTAGCCTGGTGTGGTGGCGGGCGCCTGTAGTGCCAGCTACTCGGGAGGCTGAGGCAGGAGAATGGCGTGAACCTGGGAGGCAGAGCTTGCAGTGAGCTGAGATCGCGCCACTGCACTCCAGCCTGGGCGACAGAGCGAGACTCCATCTCAAAAAAAAAATATAATATATATATATATATATATATATATATATATATATATATCTCCAAATAATAATAATTATTTCACTTTGAAGTGTGTGTGTGTGTGTGTGTGCATGTGTGTGTGTGCGTGCATGCATGCGTGTGTGTCTATTTCTAGGTGCTGAGAGATGAAGTATACAGAGTTACCACAAGAGGGCCCTAGCACACAAATTATATTGAAATCTTAAGACTTCTTGAACTTAATTCCCAACAAGCCAGGATCTCCATAACTAGATAGGTTCATTAATTCTGAATTTTAAGGGCTCCCAACAATTGGCAACAATGTGCTGAAGAGAACAAGGGACCGTAGCTCAGCAATTCAGAAAGTGAGGTTTAAGCAGTGGTTTATTCCTCTGCACGCCACCCTGGCCCTCCTTCCTTTCCCCACCGCAACCTCCTGTAACTTGATTCTTGTCAGATATCCTCACTCTGAAATTTCAAAAGAAATAATCACTTTATGTCTGGGATACCCTTCAGTCATTCATTTGATTGTTCATCGAATGTTTATTACTCTACGTAGTTAATCATTGAATGATGGTTTTTATTTTCTTTTAACTATTAAAAAAAAAAAATTAGCTGCTATGTGCCACTGTCCTAGGTACTGAGAATATAATGATAAGCAAAACCAGACACTGTCCCTAGCCTTACAGAGCTCACACCTGTGACATCCATCCTAGCACATATAAGCAGACTTTCAGAAAATTCCCTAACAGACGGCTTTGCCTTGGTAGGAGACATCATGCGCAGCCCACAAGGGATGTGTCTGCTGCTCTAAGGTCCACAACATTGTCTCTGTGACCCATGACTACATCCTACTGTGTCGTGAGTATTAAGCCATCTAGCTATGTATGACATAAGGCTTTTAAAATTGCTTTCTAAAAAACTTCACAGTGTAATATACCTACACTGTAAAGAGTTCAGATCGTATGGAAAAGGAAGTAACCGAATGAAAATCACCCATAGTCACAATCTTCAGAGATAGTTATTTTCAACAGAACTCTTTTTTATAAACAAATCATTATATATCTACACATTCGACATGTGTTGACTACTCACTATATAGAAAGCATATCCCAAAGCTATGTCTTATTTTACTTAGGTTGCCAATAACAAAAATCATAGGCTGGGTGGCTAAAACAGTAGCAAGTTATTTTCTCATTGTTCTGCAGGCTAGAAGTCCGAGGTCAAGGTTCTGGTCAATTTGGTTTCTGCTGATGGGTCTTTTCCTGCCACCTTCTCACTGTGTCCTCATACGGCCTTTCCTCGGTATGTGAATGGAGAGAGCCAGAGAAAAAGTTCTTCTTAGTGTCTCTTTTTATAAAGACACTAAGCCTATTGAATCAGAGCCCTCCCTTAAGACCTCACTTAACCTAAATTATTTTGTTACTCTAAATCCTGAAAGTTAGGCTTCAGTATATGAATTTGGGGGTAGGGGGACACAAAACATTCAGTTCATAACAGGCTGCAAAGTCTTTGCAAATGAACAAGGCACAATCTTTGCCCACTTCTCACTTATGCAAGAGTCCATGGTGGAAACTATATTTCTCCCTCTTTGTGTTTTGTTTACCTTATTATCTTTTGCAATTTCCACCAGTGCCAGATAGACAAGGTTAGGAAAGGAAGGGAGAATCAAGAAAATTTTTCTTTCCTCTCAGTTTGGAAAATATTCTCTAGAAAAAGAGGTTGATGCTCTCAGCTACTCCAAATATTCTTAAAAGGTAACGGTGAAGCATTTGCCATGTCTCCTTCTCCAGTGTCCTGGCTGTCCTCTGGGGCTTCCCACAAGGGTTGGGGTTGTTCAGTACATGTCATGGGCCCCTCTTTACACTGATCTACTCTAGAAAGGAGCAATAATTCCAAATTCCCCTACTTTAGGGCAAGGGCAGGACTTGGAATGAGTTTCCCAGTGGAGCCTGCCACTCACTGGCTCATTTGTGGGAATTAGCACAATGGAGAAGACTAAGTTTTATGGACTGAATTGTGCCCCTCCCCCCAAAAAATCATGTTGGAGTCCTAACCCACAGTATATCAGGATAGGACTATACTGAAGATATGATGATTAAATTAAAACAAGGTGATTAAATTAGGGTGAGGTCATATGGGTGGGCCCTAATCCAAAGTGCATGTGTCTTTATAAAAAGAGGACATCTGGACACACAAGGAGACACCAAGGATGTGCGCATACAGAGGAAAGGTCACATGAGGACACAACAAGAAGGCAGTCATCTACAAGCCAAGGAGAGAGACAGAAGAAACCAACCCTGCTGACACTTTGACATTGGACTTCCAGTCTCCACAACTATGAGAAAATGAATTTCTGTTGTTTAAGCCACCCAGTCGGTGGTACTTTGTTATGGCAGCTCTAGAAAACCAATGCCCCAAGCCATAGTGAGGAGTCAAAAACCTTCCTGTCTCATCTGTGTAACTTCATGTCTAATTTGCAGTGAGTGAAAGTAAAGGTGAGAAAGATGGATGTGACTAGGTCACTGTCTTAGTCCATTTTTGCTACTATAACAGAATACCACAAACTACATAATTTATAAACAGTAGAAGTTTATTTGGTTCATGATTCCAAGGCCTGGGAAGTCCAAGATCAAGGGGCTGCATTTGGTGAGGGCCTTCTTACTGCATCATCCCATTAGCAGGAAGTGGAAGGGCAAGAGAGCATGTGCTAGAGATAGCAAGCAAGCAAGATTGCTGAACTCACTTTTATAACAAACCCACTCTTATCATGACTCACCCACTCCTGAGATGGCGACATTAATCCATACATGAGGCCAGAAGGCCTCAAAATCTAATCACCCCTTAGGAAGGCCCCAACACTACTGCATTGGAGCTTATATTTTATGTTCTCAACACATGGACTTTGCGGGACACGTTCCAATCACAGAAGCCGCTAATGAAACTGAACAAAGGGCTGGATTTATTCATTCAGAAAACATTTCCTAATGACTCACACTGTTGTGAGTAGCATTGAGTGAAATATAGTCTCTACTCTTGAGCAGCTCGTGACCCAGAAAACCAATTATCAGAATGTGGCATGAGAAGTGCCACCTAAGATAGAGATAAACTGGAGAAACTATAGAAGAAGAGAAGAGGAGACCAGAAAGACTTGTGAGAAGAAATTACACTGCCGTTGAAGTCTGAAAGAAAACTAGGATCTAGTTTGGAAGGAAAGAGAAACAAGAATCTAGGAAAAAACAACCAAATAAACAAACAAATATGTACAGAGCTGTGTGGACTTGTGACAGCATCATAAATTTAGAGACTTGCAGGTATGTCTGGAGCAATGGGCCTGAAGGAGAGAGAAGGGGGATAATTTTAGAAAGAGTCAGGGGCCAAATCCTGAAGGGCCTTGTGTGCAGATACTATCATTGACCTAGCCCTTATTCATTCTCCCCATCTTCCTCGTAGTAAAAAACAAAACAGCCACTAGAAAAAAATCCACTGCTTAGTATTTATATTTCCTATGTTCCCTTGCTGTTAAGGTAGCTGTGACAACAGTCCTGGCAAAAGTGCAAGTCTACTGGGAATTTCTAGGAATGTTCTACTTTCCTAATCAGAAACCACCTTCCCTTCTCACCTCATCTTCCTACCTGGAATGCAGTTGCTACTGTGTTTGGGTTTTTCTGTTACCTGCAGCCAAACACAATCCTGATATGACTGGTTTTACAGAAATTCAGGTAAGGAAGCTGTGAGAATGTGATCACCCACTCTGGACAGAGGTAGTGCGATGAAGTCTTCACAGCTAGAAGTCAGGAAACTTCCTGTCTTGTCTGTATAACTTCATGCAGTGAAACTAGAGGTGACAGAGTCAATTCACAAATTATTAAGAAATTCACAGATTATTAAGAAAGCAGAATCAATAGGATTTGGTGATTAATTGGATGTGACCTATTGGGAATTATCATCAAGAGATGACTTTTGGGCCGGGCGCGGTGGCTCAAGCCTGTAATCCCAGCACTTTGGGAGGCCGAGGCGGGTGGATCACAAGGTCAGGAGATCGAGACTATCCTGGCTAACATGGTGAAACCCCGTCTCTACTAAAAATACAAAAAACTAGCCGGGCGCGGTAGCGGGCGCCTGTAGTCCCAGCTACTTGGGAGGCTGAGGCGGGAGAATGGCGTGAACCCGGGGGGCGGAGCTTGCAGTGAGCCGAGATCGCGCCACTGCACTCCAGCCTGGGAGACACAGTGAGACTCCGTCTCAAAAAAAAAAAAAAAAAAAAAAAAGATGACTTTTCTCTCCTTCTAAGTTCCTGAACTACAAATTCCACCATTCTCCTACTTATTTTTTCCAACCCAATGTTTTTCCTTTCTCCCAGCATTTTCCATTCCCCATTTCAAGAAGCTGACCAATTTTTAATGTGTCTTTGTTCACATTACAAAGTTGTGTAATTGGATCTGAAAGAGATGTTGCACAAGGCAGCCCACTCTCCTGGCTTTTATTTTGAAAAATCTGTATTTGTTTTGCGAGTGTGCTGGTCATTTTCTAGGGACAGGAGACTGACCACTCACTGCCTTCAAGCAAGGAAACAAACCCAGTGAGAGAAGCTAGAGAGATTTGCTGAGACTAAAACAGGGAATATAGCCTCCTCTGGTGTTCCCAGCCTCAGTGAGAGGCCCCACCGGGTGGTTCAAGCTGCTAACCTATGACTCAGTCCTCTCCAGTATTTCCTCCCACATTTAGCCCATCACCTACTCCTTTCTATTTTATTCTCTGAATATCTCCTGTGTCCCTCCATTTCTTTCAAACTCCACTGCCACAATCACCCAACCATACTCCATAAAATGATCTTTTCAAATTTGGAGTACTTTAAAAAGTACACAAATATTTTAATGGCCTCCTTTTGCTCTTAAAATAGACCAAACTGTGGCTCATGCCTGTAATCCCAGCACTTTGGGAGGCTGAGGTGGGTGGATCACCTGTGGTCAGGAGTTTGAGACCAGCCTGGCCAACATGGCAAAACCCCATCTCTACTAAAAAATACAAAAACTAGCTGGGCGTGGTGGCGGGCGCCTGTAGTCCCAGCTACTCGGGAGGCTGAGGTGGGAGAATCGCTTGAACCCGGGAGGCGAAGGTTGCAGTGAGCTGAGATTGTGCCATTGCATTCCAGCCTGGGAGATAGAGTAAGACTCTGTCTCAAAAAAAAAAAAAAGACCAAAGTGCTTAACATGTCCTCCGGTGACTGACCTCTGTCTAGTTCTCCAGCCTCACCTCTCTATTCTCTGCCCGAACTCCAGCCATGGTGACCTTGCAGCAACCAGAAAGCTCTTTCCCTCCTCACAGAATTTCCCCTCGCTGCCCTTCCCCCACCTGGTGAGATCTACTTAACTGCCACACCCTTCTGTGCAGACACCACACACATACACACACCTTGGCCACCTTCATTCATTCTTCAGGTTCCAGCCCAAATGTCATTTCTTTAGAGAAGCCCTCCCTGACCCCCCACCCTACTCCCCTAAATCAGGGACCCTGCTTTAAGTCATGGGTTTCTTTTTCTTTTTCTTTTTTTTTCTGAGACAGGGTCTCACTTTGTTGCCCAGGATGGAGTACAGCGGCACAATCACTGCTCAATGCAACCTCAACCTCCTGGGCTCAAGCAATCCTCCCACCTCAGCCTCCCGAGTAGCTGGGACTATAGGCACACACCACCATGCCTGGCTAATTTTTGTATTTTTTGTAGAGGGGTTTTGCCTTGTTGCCTAGGCTGATCTCAAACTCCTCTGCTCAAGCAATCTACCCGCCTTGGCCTCCTAATGTGTTAGGATTTACAGGCATGAACCACCAAACCCGAACTATGGGTATCTTTTACGGTATGTTTTCATGATATCTTTGTGTGATTATGTGATTGTTCTGTCTCCTACTATCTATCATAAACTCCACATGAGTAGGACTGCATGCATTATTTTCTCTCCAGGGTCTGGTAGTGCAGACCTCACTGCACAGGTTAGGTACCTGGGCAGTAAGTCCCTGATGGAGATTTGTTGAATACGCAAAAATAAGAGAAGGAAAAGAGAGAGTCTAGAATGATTACAGGCTTCTGGTGCAAGCAACCAGGTGAATTATGAAATTAGATTCAGTTCAATTCATTTTAATTCTTTTATGAAATAAAGCACAAGAATATGTGCATGCATGATACAGAGAGTTGAAAGAGGTACATCCCCCTCTGGCACTCTAAGGATTCCCACTGGCTTCTCTGTGGATGGAAATGGCCATTCTATTATAACATGCAGCACACCCAGGCAGAAATAAACTGCGAAGGCAGAATTCTGAAAGGGCAGGCTGAATTTGCTCATTTGGGGAGCTTAATCTAGACTATATCTAGATAGAATGATTCCTAGAAAGGTTACCTTGAGATTTTATGAAGATGACCAAAAACTTATTAATACTTACAAACATGATATGGACTTTGGGTAACAGTGATGTGTCAGTGTAAGCACATCAATTCTAATAAATTGTAACAAATTGTAAAACTCTGGTGCCAGATGTCAGTAGTGGGGATAGCTGAAGAGGGGTTGCAGGGGGTTATAGGGGCTCTCTGTCTTTTTTGCTCAATTTTGCTGTGAACCTAAAACTGCTCTTTTAAAAAAAAATTAAAAACCAATGTGTTAAAACTAATTTACACAAAAAGACAAAAATCATGATTCTCATTCAGAAAAAAAAAAAATGAACATGTTAAAGATTTTGCTTTACTCAGAATTTAGGCATCAGTCTAGTATTAAAACTGGTTCATGCTGGCTAGGCACGGTGCCTTACGCCTGTAATCCCAGCACTTTGGGAGGCCAAGGCAGGCGGATCATGAGGTCAGGAGTTCAAGACCAGCCTGACCAATATGATGAAACCCCGTCTCTACTAAAAAAAAAAAAAAAATACAAAAATTAGCTGGGCGTGGGGGTGCACGCCTTTAATCCCAGCTACTCGGGAGGCTAAGGCAGGAGAATCACTTGAACCTGGGAGGCAGAGGTTGCAGTGAGCCGAGATCACGCCATTGCACTACAGCCTGGGCAACAGAGTGAGACTCTGTCTCAAAAAAAATAAAAAGAAAAAACTGGTTCATGTGCTCGCTTCGGCAGCACATAAACTAAAATTAAAATCGGTTCAAAGGAGAAGTCAGGCTGGGTGCTGTGGCTCACATCTGTAGTCCCAGCACTTTAGGATGCAGCAGTAGGAGAATCACTTGAGGCCAGGAGTTTGAGTCCAGCCTGGGCAACATAGTGAGACCCTATCTCTTCTAATAAAAAATAAAAAGGCCAGGTGCAGTGGCTCACACCTGTAATCCCAGCACTTTGGGAGGCTAAGGTGGGCGGATCACAGGGTCAGGAGTTCGAGACCAGCCTGGCCAAGATGGTGAAACCCCATCTCTATTAAAAATACAAAAATTAGCCAGGCACGGTGGCAGACGCGTGTAGTCCCAGCTAATTACTTGGGAGGCTGAGGAGACAGAATCGCTTGAACCTGGGAGGCGGAGGTTGTAGTAAGTCGAGATTGTGCCACTACACTCCAGCCTGGGCAACAGAGCAAGACTCTCTCAAAAAAAATAAAATAAATAAAAAATAAACTTAAAAAAAGGAAAAGTCAAAGAGCAGACACATTTATGTAGCTGGAATATTGCAATGAATGTGCAAATGCAGGCAACACTCACTTCCTCCACAGTGTACTTCTGCTGGACAGGACAGAATTTGCATGTCTATAGACAAGAAACATTTTGCATTTGTATCTGCTACCTATAAGGTACAGTGTTGTACAACAGCTCCCAAGGAATTAGAATCTGCCTTGTGGAAAGATATGCTATAATTTGCCATTGAAGCACACGTCTTCCTCTACACATACCTACAACAAAACATTAAGGCTGGATGGCCCCATGGTAAGGAGAATCCACTGTGTCTGCACAGACTTTGTGTAGACTAATCAGGATGGTTTCCTGGGCATCCCTCAGAACTTCTATCTGACATGATCTGATAGATGTAGGAAAATTGAATACTGCCCTTACATTTCTGCTAAAGCATTGTATTTATTCCCTGGACAGCAGCAAGGCACTGATTTCTTTGTTCTGGACTTACTTATTTTTTTTTTTTTTTTTTTTTGAGAGGGAGTCTCGCGCTGTCGCCCAGGCTGGAGTGCAGTGGCGCGATCTCGGCTCACTGCAAGCTCCGCCTCCCGGGTTCACGCCATTCTCCTGCCTCAGCCTCCTGAGTAGCTGGGACTACAGGCGCCCACCACCGCGCCCGGCTAATTTTTTGTATTTTTAGTAGAGACGGGGTTTCACTGTGGTCTCGATCTCCTGACCTTGTGATCCGCCCACCTCGGCCTCCCAAAGTGCTGGGATTACAGGCGTGAGCCACTGCGCCCGGCCTGGACTTACTTATTTTTTTAAACAGTTTTTCTGGGGGTATAATTTACATACCATAAAACTCACTTGTTTTGATTTGCTGGCAAGATGACTGAATAGGAACAGTTCCGGTCTGCAGCTCCCAGCAAGATCAACACAGAAGGCAGGTGATTTCTGCATTTCCAACTGAGGTACCCGGTTCATCTCACTGGGACTGGTTGGACAGTGGGTGCAGCCCATGGAGGGAGAGCTGAAGCAGGGTGGGGCGTCACCTCACCCGGGAAGCGCAAGGGGTCAGGGGATTTCCCTCCCCCAGCCAATGGAAGCCTGTGAGAGACTGTACTGAGAGGAACAGTGCACTATGGCCCAGATAATGCGCTTTTCCCATGGTCATCACAACTGGCAGACCAGGAGATGCCCTCCGGTGCCTATGCCACCAAGGCCCTGCGTTTCAAGCACAAAACTGGGTGGCCATTTGGGCGGACACCGAGCTAGCTACAGGAGTTTATTTGTTTTTTTTTCGCCATACCCCAGTGCAACACGAATGCCAACGAGACAGAACCATTCACTCCCTTAGAAAGAGGGCAGAAGCCAGGGAGCCAAGTGGTCTGGCTTGGCAGGTTTCACCCCCATGGAGCCCAGCAAGCTAAGATTCACTGGCTTGAAATTCTCACTGCTAGCAGAGCAGTCTGAGGTTGACCTGGGATGCTTGAGCTTCGTAGGGGGAGGGGCATCCACCATTGTTGAGGCTTGAGTGGGCGGTTTTACCCTCACAGTGTAAACAAAGCCGCTGGGAAGTTTGAACTGGGCAGAGCCCACCACAGCTCAGCAAGGCAGCTGAGAGCAGACTGCCTCTCTAGATTCCTCCTCTCTGGGCAGGGCATCTCTGAAAAAAAGCCAGCAGCCCCAGTCAGGGACTTATAGATAAAAGCCCCATCTCCCTGGGACAGAGCACCTGGGGGAAGGGGCAGCTGTGGGCACAGCTTCAGCGCACTTAAAGGTTCCTGCCTGACAGCTCTGAAGAGAGCAGCAGATCTCCCAGCACAGTGTTTGAGCTCTGATAAGGGACAGGCTGCCTCCTCAAGTGGGTCCTTGACCCCCATGTATCCTGACTGGGAGACACCTCCCAGGAGGGGCCTATAGACACCTCATACAGGAGAGCTCTGGGTGGCATCTGGAAGGTGCCCCTCTTGGACGAAGCTTCCAGAGGAAAGAGCAGGCAGCAATCTTAGCTGTTCTGCAGCCTCTGATGGTGATACCCAGGCAAACAGAGTCTGGAGTGCACCTCCAGCAAACTCCAGCAGACCTGCAGCAGAGGGGCCTGACTGTTAGAAGGAAAACTAACAAACAGAAAGGAATAGTATCAACATCAACAAAAAGGATGTCCACTCAGAGACCCCATCCAAAGGTCACCAACATCAAAGACCAAAGGTAGATAAATCCACGAAGATAGGGAGAAACCAGTGCAAGAAGGCTGAAAATTCCAAAAACCAGAATGCCTCTTCTCCTCCAAAGAATCACACAACCCCTTGCCAGCAAGGGAACAAAACTGTATGGAGAATGAGTTTGATGAATTGACAGAAGTAGGCTTCAGAAGGTGGGTAATAACAAACTCCCTTGAGCTAAAGGAGCATGTTCTAACCCAATGCAAGGAAGCTAAGAACCTTGAAAAAAGGTTAGAGGAATTGCTAACTAGAATACCCAGATTAGAGAAGAACATAAATGACCTGATAGAGCTGAAAAACACAGCACGAGAACTCCATGAAGCATACACAAGTATCAATAACCAAATCAATCAAATGGAAGAAAGGATCTCAGACATTGAAGATCAGCTCAATGAAATAAAGTGAGAAGACAAGATTAGAGAAGAAAGAGTGAAAAGAAACACACAAAGCCTCCAATAAATATGGGACTATGTGAAAAGACCAAATCTACATTTGATTGGTGTACCTGAAAGTGACGAGGAGAATGGAAACAAGTTGGAAAACACTCTTGAGGATATTATCCAGGAGAACTTCCCCAACCTAGCAAGGCAGGCCAACATTCAAGTTCAGAAAATACAGAGGACACCACAAAGATACTCCTAGAGAAGAGCAACTCCAAGACAAATAATCATCAGATTCACTAAGGTTGAAATGAAGGAAAAAATGTTAAGCACAGCCAGAGAGAAAAGTCGGGTTACCCACAAAGGGAAGGCCATCAGACTAACAGCGGATCTCTAGACAGAAACCCTGCAAAGCCAGAAGAGAGTGGGGGCCAATATTCAACATTCTTAAAGAAAAGAATTTTCAACCCAGAATTTCATATCCAGCCAAACTAACCTTCACAAGCAAAGGAGAAATAAAATCCTTTACAGACAAGCAAATGCTGAGGGATTTTGTTGCCTGGTGCTCCTAAAGGAAACTCCTAAAGGAAGCACTAAACATGGAAAGGAACAACCGGTACTAGCCACTGCAAAAACATGCCAAATTGGAAAGACCATTGATGCTATGAAGAAACTGCATCAACTAATGGGGAAAATAACCAGCTAATATCAAAATGATAGGATCAAATTCACACATAACAATATTAACTTAAATGTAAATGGGTTAATGCCTCAATTAAAAGACAGAGACTGGCAAATTGGATAAAGAGTCAAGACCTGTTGGGCGCGGTGGCTCACTCCTGTAATCCCAGCGCTTCAGGAGGCTGAGGCAGGTGGATCACCTGAGGTCGAGAGTTCAAGACCAGCCTGACCAACGTGGAGAAACTCCATCTCTACTAAAAATACAAAATTAGCTGGGGTGGTGGTGCATGCCTGTAATCCCGCTACTTGGGAGGCTGAGGCAGAAGAATCGTTTGAACCTGGGAGGTGGAGGTTGCGGTGAGCTGAGATTGCGCCATTGCACTCCAGCCTGGGCAAAAAGAGTGAAACTCTGTCTCAAAAAAAAAAAAGAGTCAAGACCCATCGGTGTGCTGTATTCAGGAGAACCATCTCACATGCAAAGATACACACGATTCAAAATAAAGGTATGGAGGAATATTTACCAAGCAAATGGAAAGCAAAAAAAAGCAGGGGTTACAATCCTAGTCTCTGATAAAACAGACTTTAAACCAACAAATATCAAAAGAGACAAAGAAGGGCATTACATAATGGTAAAAGTATCAATGCAACAAGAAGAGCTAACTATCCTAAATATATATTCGCCCAGTACAGGAGCACCCAGATTCATAAAGCAAGTTCTTAGAGACCTACAAAGAGTCTTAGACTCCCACACAATAATAGTGGGAGATTTTAACACCCGACTGTCAATATTAGACAGATTAATGAGACAGAAAATGAACAAGGATATCCAGGACTTGAACTCAGCTCTGGACCAAGCGGACCTAATAGACATCTACAGAACTCTCCATCCCAAATCAACAGAATGTACATTCTTCTCAGCACCACATCACACTTATTCTAAAATTGACTTCATAACTGGAAGTAAAACCCTCCTCAGCAAATGCAAAAGAAGGGAAATCATAACAAACAGTCTCTCAGACCACAGTGCCATCAAAATAGAACTCAGGATTAAGAAATTCACTCAGGGCCGGGCACAGTGGCTCACGCCTGTAATCCCAGCACTTTGGGAGGCTGAGGCGGGCGGATCACAAGGTCAGGAGATCGAGATCATCCTGGCTAACACGGTGAAACCCCATCTCTACTAAAAATAGAAAAATTAGCCGGGCGTGTAGCGGGCGCCTGTAGTCCCAGCTACTCGGGAGGCTGAGTCAGGAGAATGGCGTGAACCCAGGAGGCGGAGCTTGCAATGAGCCGAGATCGCGCCACTGCACTCCAGCCTGGGCCACAGAGGCAGACACTGTTTCATAAAAAAAAAAAAAAGAAACCAATGACATCAAAGACACAATGTACCAGAATCTCTGGGACACATTTAAAGCAGTATGTAGAAGGAAATTTATAGCACTAAATGCCCACAAGAGAAAGTATGAAAGATCTAAAATCAGCACCATAAAATCACAATTAAAAGAACTAGAGAAGCAAGAGCAAACAAATTCAAAAGCTAGCAGAAGACAAGAAATAACTAAGATCAGAGCAGAACTGAAGGAGATAGAGACATGAAAAACCCTTCAAAATATCAATGAATCCAGGAGCTGGTTTTTCAAAAAGATCAACAAAATAGATAGATCGTTAGACTATTAAAGAAGAAAACAGAGAAGAATCAAATAGATGCAATAAAAAATGATAAAGGGGATGTCACCACTGATTCCACAGAAATACAAACTACCATCAGAGCATACCATAAACACCTCTATGCAAATAAACTAGAAAATCTAGAAAAAATAGATAAATTCCTGGACACATACACCCTCCCAAGTCTAAACCAGGAAGAAATCGAATCCCTGAATAAACTGATAACAAGTTCTGAAATTGAGGCAGTAATTAATAGCCTACCAACAAAAAAAGTCCAGGACCAGACAGATTCACAGCATGAATTCTACCAGATACAAAGAGGAGCTGGTACCGTTCCTTCCGAAACTATTCCAAACAATACAAAAAAGGGGAGTCCTCCTTAACTCATTTTATGAGGCCAGCATCATACTGATACCAAAACCTGGCAGAGACACAACAAAGAAAGAAAATTTCAGGCCAATATCCCTGATGAACATCAATGCGGACATCCTCAAAAAATGACTAGCAAACCAAATCCAGGAGCACATCAAAAAGCTTATCCACCATGATCAAGTTGGCTTTGTATCTGGGATGCAAGTCTGGTTCAACATACGCAAATCAATAAATGTAACCCATCACATAAACAGAACCAATGACAAAAACCACATGATTATCTCAACAGATTAAGAAAAGGCCTTCAACAAAATTCAATAGCCCTTCATGCTAAAAACTCTCAATAAACTAGGTATTGATGGAAGGTATCTCAAAATAATAAGAGCTATTTGTGACAAACCCACAGCCAATATCATACTGAATGGGCAAAAACTGAAAGCATTCCCTTTGAAAACTGGCACAAGACAAGGATGCCCTCTCTCACCACTCCTATTCAACATAATGTTGGAAGTTCTGGCCAGGACAATCAGGCAAGAGAAAGAAATAAAGGGGATTCAATTAGGAAAACAGGAAGTCAAATTATCTCTGTTTGCAGATGACATGATTGTATATTTAGAAAACCCCATCATCTAAGCCCAAAATCTCCTTAAGCTGATAAGCAACCTCAGCAAAGTCTCAGGATACAAAATCAATGTGCAAAAATCACAAGAGTTCCTATACACCAATAACAGAGAGCCAAATTATGAGTGAACTCCCATTCACAATTGCTACAAAGAGAATAAAATACCTAGGAATACAACTTACAAGGGATGTAACTCTTCCCTTGTAAGATGTGAAGCAACTCTTCAAGGAGAATTACAAACCACTGCTCAAGGAAATAAGACGGGACACAAACAAATGGAAAAACATTCCATGCTCATGGATAGGAAGAATCAATATCATCAAAATGGCCATACTGCCCAATGTAATTTATAGATTCAATGCTATCCCCAACAAGCTACCAATGACTTTCTTCACAGAATTAGAGAAAACTACTTTAAACTTCATATGGAACTAAAAAAGAGCCTGCATAGCCAAGACAACCCTAAGCAAAATGAACAAAGCTAGAGGCATCATGCTACCTGACTTCAAACTATACTACAAGGCTACAGTAACAAAAACAGCATGGTACTGGTACCAAAACAGATATCTAGACCAATGCAATGGAACAGAGGCCTCAGAAAAAACACTGCACATCTACAACCATCTGATCTTTGACAAACCTGACAAAACTAAGCAATAGGGAAAGGATTCCCTATCTAATAAATGGTGTTGGGAAAACAGGCTAGCCATATGCAGAAACCTGAAACTGGATCCCTTCCTTACACCTCATACAAAAATTAACTCAGGATGGATTAGAGACTTAAATGTAAGGCCTAAAACCATAAAAACCTTAGAAGAAAACCTGGGTGATACCATTCAGGACATAGGCACGGGCAAGAACTTCATGACTAAGACACCAAAAGCAATGGCAACAAAAGCCAAAATTGACAAATAGGTTCTAATTAAAGAGCTTCTGCACAGCAAAAGAAACTATCATCAGAGTGAACAGGCAGCCTACAGAATGGGAGAAAAATTTTGCAATCTATCCATCTGATAAAGGGCTAATATCCATAATCAACAAAGAACTTAAACAAATTTACAAGAAGAAAACAACCCCATCAAAAAGTGAGCAAAGGATATGAACAGACACTTCTTTAAAAAAGACGTTTATGCAGCCAACAAATATATGAAAAAAAGCTCATCATCACTGGTCATTAGAGAAATGCAAATCAAAACCACAATGAGATACCATCTCACTTCAGTTAGAATGGTGATCATTAAAAAGTCAGGAAACAACAAATGCTGGAGAGGATGTGGAAAAATAGGAATGCTTTTACACTGTTGGTGGGAGTGTAAATTAGTTTAACCATTGTAGAAGACAGTGTGGTGATTCCTCAAGGATCTAGAACTAGAAATACCACTTTACCCAGCAATCCTATTACTGGGTATATACCCAAAGGATTATAAATTATTCTATAAAGACACATGCACACATATGTTTATTGCGGCACTGTTCACAATAGCAAAGACTTGGAATCAACCCAAATGCCTATCAATGATAGACTGGATAAAGAAAATGTGGCACATATACACCATGGAATACTACGCAGCCATAAAAAAGGATGAGTTCATGTCCTTTGCAGGGACACAGATGAAGGTGGAAACCATCATTCTCAGCAAACTGACACAAGAACAGAAAACCAAACACCACATATTCTCACTCATAAGTGAGAGTTGAGCAATGAGAACACATGGACATGGGGGTGGGCATCACACACAGGGGCCTGCTGAGGATGGGGGACTAGGGGCTGGATAGCGTTAGGATAAATGCCTAATGTAGATGATGGGTTGATGGGTGCAGCAAACCACCATGGCATGTGTATAGCTATGTAACAAACCTGCACATTCTGCACAGGTACTCCAGAACTTAAAGTACAATTTAAAAAAAAATTCTAAAAAAAAAAACCTCACCTGTTTTAAGTGTACAATTCAATGATGGTTAACAAACTTACAGACTCTGTTCATCACTGCAATCCAGTTTTAGAATATTTAGGAATATTTGTATAATCCTAAAGAGTACAATCATGCCCATTTGCAGTCAACCCCTGTTCCCACTGCAGCCCCAAGGCCAACACAAATGTACTCTTTTTTCTCCACAGATTTGTCTTTTCTGAACATTTCTGTAAAAGTGATCATACAGTGTGTGGTCTTTTGTGCCTGGTTCCTTTCACTCATAATTATTTTCAGGTTCATCTATGTTTTAGCATTTATAAATAGTTTCGTCCTTTCGTTCCTGAATAAGTGTTCCATTGTATGGGTAGAACACATTCTGTTTCTCTATTCATCATTGGATGGATATGTGGGCGGTTTCCACTTTGTAGTTATTACGTATAATGCTGCTATGAACATTCATGTACAGATTTTTGTGTAGAAATATGTTTTCATTTCACTGGGGTAAATACCTAACAATGAAATTGCTGGATCATATGGTAAATATATTGCTTGAAAATGTTGGTTTTATTTTTATCCAGGTATGGGGAGGCTGACAGATCAGGAGATGACTGCTCTTGAAAAGGTAGACTGGCCGGGCGCGGTGGCTCACGCCTGTAATCCCAGCACTTTGGGAGGCCGAGGCGGGTGGATCACGAGGTCAGGAGATCGAGACCATCCTGGCTAACGTGGTGAAACCCCGTCTCTACTAAAAATACAAAAAATTAGCCCGGCGAGGTGGTGGGCGCCTGTAGTCCCAGCTACTCGCAGGCTGAGGCAGGAGAATGGCGTGAACCCGGGAGGCGGAGCTTGCAGTGAGCCGAGATCGCGCCACTGCATTCCAGCCTGGGCGACAAAGCGAGACTCCGTCTCATAAAAAAAAAAGAGGGAGAGGGTGTGCTCCACCATGCCAGGCCACATGGGGGAGCAGCAGCGTCAGTCGGGGCAACGGGAGCAAGAGCCCTTATTCTGGTTTCCCCAGGAACAGGTGAGGCCAGGTAAGCAGGTTTAAGACTGGCCAATTTGAACTGAACTCTGGGGCATAGGGAATATCTGTAATTATCTGGCACCCAGTCCTGAGGTGATTAGGGCAGGGGAATAATGGCAAGATGTGTGAGAGCTCAGTTGAGGAGGTAATTAGGAAATAAGCTTAGGATTCATTGGTTTGCACACGGAATGTGAGTTGTTTGCTATTTCCAGGTGTTGGCTAGCCCTGGGAGGTGCAGTCTCCAAAGGGTCTGTAAGACCCCCGATGTCAAAACATCAGAATAAAAAGCCATGCTTGGTACACATGTTTAACTTTTTGAGAAACTGGCAAACTGTTATCCAAAGTAGCTACAACATTTTACTTCGTCTCAACCATGAAGGAAGGTTCCATTTTCTCTACATCTTCACAAACAGTAGTTATTGTCTGTCTTTTCAACGAAAGCCATTCTAGTAGGTTTGAAATGGTAGCTCATTGTGGTCTTAATTTGCAAATTTGTATTTCCCTAATAACTGATGATGTTAAGCATCTTTTCTTTTCTTTTCTTTTCTTTTTTTGAGATGGAGTCTCACTCTGTTGCCCAGGCTGGAGTGCAGCAGCGCAATCTCAGCTCACTGCAACCTCCATCTCCCGAGTTCAAGCAATTCTGCCTCAGCCTCCTGAATAGCTGGGATTCAGACATGCACCACCAGGCCTGGCCAAGCATCTTTTCATATGCTTTTTAGCCATTCCTATATCTTCTTTAGTAATGTCTGCTGAAAAATTTGCCCATTTTTTTTAACCAGGTTGTTTGTCTTCTTGTTATTGAGTTTTAAGAATTCATTATATGACTGGGTGTGGTGGCTCATGTCTGTAATCCCAACACTTAGGAGGTTGAGGCGGGCAGATTACTTGAGGTCAGGAGTTCAAGACCAGTATGGCCAACATGGTGAAACCCTGTCTCTACTAAAAGCACAAAAATTAGCCAAGGGTCCTGGCATGAGCCTGTAGTTCCAGCTACTCAGGAGGCTGAGGCAGGAGAATCACTTGAACCCAGGAGGCAGAGGTTGCAGTGAGCCAAGATCACACCACTGCACTCCAGCTTCGGTGACAGAGCGAGACTCTGTCTCGAAAAAAAAAAAAAAAGAGTTCATTATATATCCTGCGATCAGGTATATGATTTATTTTCTCACAGCGTAACAGCTAGGTTCCAAGAAAGAGCATTGTAAAAGGCAGAAAGTAGAAGTTATCAGTCCTTGCAGGGCCTGGGTTTAATGACCAGAATGTCCCTTCTGTCACATTCTCTTGATCAGGGCCAGTTACAAGGTCAGCCCAGAGGAGAGAGGAGGAGAAGGAAACTCCTTTTCTTGTTATCAGGAGCAGAATGCACATACACGAAGAACATGCGTTGATGGTGGCCGTGTTTGGAGACCGGCTGCTGCTACCCTTTCAAGTACTTAAAAATTCTATTATTTGTAAGACAGTAAACATATAAGTATGATGGATGTTAAGTTGTTTCAAATGGTCCAATATAATTTTTAAACTTTTTTTTTTTTTTTTTTTTTTTGAGATAGAGTGTTGCTCTGCCGCCCAGGCTGGAGTGCAATGGTGCAATCTTGGCTCACTGCAACCTCCACCTCCCGGGTTCAAGCGTTTCTCCTGCCTCAGCCTCCCATGTAGCTGGATTACAGGTGTGCACTAGCATGCCCAGCTAATTTTTGTATTTTTAGTAGAGACGGGGTTTCACCCTGTTGGCCAGGCTGGTCTTGAACTCCTGACCTAAGGTGCTCCGCCTACCTCAGCCTCCCAAAGTGCTGGGATTACAGGCGCGAGCCACTACGCCCAGCTCCAAACGTATTAAAACTCTCTTACAACTCAACTCAAAATTCCAAATCTAAATCAATTATTCATTCATTCTAAATTGGAACCACAAAGCTGGTCTCTTAGATCCTTCAATTTGCCACATTTCCTTAAACATTACAGGAATTTTAAATACCAAACATATACAGATCATTCTTTATAGCGGACAGACTGTAAGGGAAGTGCCTGTGATTCCTCATCTCTTGGTATTCATGCTTTGCCACACTTCCTGCCCTTGAGTGTTGGCAGGACTGGTGATGGGATGTCATTCCCTTGATCAGGTTGTGTTATATGGAAAAGATGATGGGATGTCACTCCTGTGATTATGTTATGTTATATGAGACTCTGTTTCAGCAGACAGCGGTGAAATGCTCTTTGCGGACCTGATGGAATAAGCAGGCATGTTGGAGAAGCCTGTGTGGTAAGGAACTGCGGACTCTTCTAGGAACCTGTGGATGCCTCTAGAACCTGATACAGGCCTCCAGCCAACAGCCAGCAAAAAGCCAGGGTCCTCAGCTGCACACCAGCAAGGAATTGATTTCTGCTAACAATCTGAATAAGGTGGGAAGTGGATTTTCCCTCAGTTGAGCATCTAGATCAAAATACAATCGGTACCTCCAGCACAGCTTTATAAGGGCCTGAGCAGAAGACCCGGCCTAGACTCCTCATCCACAGAAACTATGCAATAATACACAGATGCTGTCTTAAGCCACGGGGTTTGTGGTAATTAGTTATATAACAATAAAAAACTAATAATGTATTTTTAATCTTAACATAAGTATATTAATATTATAGATGTAATATACTTTTTTTTTTTGAGACGGAGTCTAGCTCTGTCCCAGGCTGGAGTGCAGTGGCAGGATCTTGGCTCACTGCAATCTCCGCCTCCCAGGTTCAAGCTATTCTCCTGCCTCAGTCTCCCGAATAGCTGGGATTATTACAGGTGTGTGCCACCATGCCTGGCTAATTTTTATATTTTTAGTAGAGATGGCATTTCACCATGTTGGCCAGGCTGGTCTCGAACACCTGACCTCGTGATCCACCCACCTCAGCCTCCCAAAGTGCTGGGATTACAAGTATGAGCCACCGCGCCTGGCAATATACTTTATTTTTTGATGCTAAATTATAACTTTTCCAGAGTGAAATGATATCCATAAAACAATTATACCTAGCTGAGCGCACTGGCTCACGCCTATAATCCTGGCACTTTGGGAGGCCAAGGTAGGTGGATCCAGTCAGGAGTTCGAGACCGGTCTTACCAATATGGTGAAACCCTGTCTCTACTAAAAATACAAAAATTAGCCAGGCGTGGTGGCATGTGCTGGTAGTCCCAGCTACTCAGGAGGCTGAGACAGGAGAATGGCTTGAATCTGGGAAGCGGAGTTTGCAGTGAGCCGAGATCACGCCACTGCATTCCAGCCTGGGCGACAGAGTGAGAGTCTATCTCAAATAATAATAAAATTTTAAAAAATTAAAAAAATAAACACAATTATACCTAAGCACACTCAGGTCCTTATCTCAGCCTACTGAAGTTATATATCAACCAGAGAGATTTTTTTTAGCTGAGACTCAGAATTTGATTTTTTCAGAAATCACTACTGAGACATTATGAGTCCTATAAATAGGGCTTTCTACTTTAAAAGGACTGGTCGTGGGCTTACACATTCTCAGGATTAAAGTCACACATTAGCTCTTCTTCTGTGTGATTTGAATCTGCTATTTCATCTTAACTTGACTTCACATAGGTTATAACTTGTTATTTGCTCCTTGTTTAGATGTTACATTTGTGGCTTTCTTAAGATTCTGTAATTGTCTTTCTGCATGACTCAAAAGTTATTTTAACGACATTGCATAGGATTCTTCCCACATGTATATTATTCTTATTACACCTCTTTGAACTTGATCATTCAGTATCTTTTCCTTTTTTTCTTCCTATTTTTTAGGTCACAATTCATATTAACATTTAAATGGCATCTGGATGCTGCATATCGCATATTAGAAACAAAAAAAATTGATTAAAAAAATCCCAACATGAAGAAATAGGACAAAACAAGCAGAAAAATTAACTTGATGGAAGCAAATAAGAACAAAAGAAAACAAAACCTACAAGCAAATAATACCATTGGGAAAATAACAGAAGTTTTTGCATCCATAAACCAAGGATATGGTGCCTCACACCTGTAATCCCAGCACTTTAGGAGGCCAAGGCAGCCAGATCACCTGAAGCCAGGAGTTCGAGAGCAGTCTGGCCATCTTAGTGAAACCCTGTCCCTACTAAAAATACAAAAATTAGCTGGGCATAGTGGCAGGTGCTTGTAGTCCAGCTACTCGGGAGGCTGAGGCAGGAGAATCACTTGAACCCGGGAGACAGAGGTTGCAGTGAGCCGAGATCACACCACTGCACTCCAGCCTTGGTGACAGAGACTCAGTCTAAAATAAATAAATAAATAAATAAATAAATAAATAAATAAATAAAGCCAAGAAAGAACACTTGGAAATTTAAAATTAGGGAAGCTGAAATTGAACATTTTAGTCGAAGAGCTGGGAAGCCATTTATCTTCCAGTAAATGAGGGAAAAAATAGAGAAAAAGAAACAGAACAGGGTTGGGCGCAGTGGCTCATGCCTGTAATCCCAGCACTTTGGGAGGCTGAGATGGGCAGATTGCTTGAGTTCAGGAGTTCGAGACCAGCCTGGCCAGCATGGTGAAACCCTGTCTCTACTAAAAATACAAAAATTAGCCAGGCGTGGTTGCGCACATATGTAATCCCAGCACTCGGTAAGCTGAGGCAGGAGAATCACTTGAACCTGGGAGGCGGAGGTTGTAGTAAGCCAAGATCATGCCACTGCACTCTGGCCTGGGCAACAGAGCGAGACTCCGTATCCAAAGAATGAAAAATAAAAAACAGAACAAAAAGGAGATGGATGTAGAGGATCAATCCAGAAGATCAAGAATTATAGAAAGAGAAAAGAAAAAAGGGAAAGACAGAAATATTTTCAAGGCAAAATGCAAGAAAATTTCCCAGAAGGATGCAGAGTCTTCCCATTGAAAGGCCCTTCTAAGTGTCTAACATCGTGAATATTTCAGGACATCAGGGATAAAAAGGCAATTGTAAAACTCTGCAGAGTAACCAATCGTATTATCGTTATTTTTTCGCAAAGAACAGGCCTTTTTATAGTGACATATCATGATGGATCTTATTCAAAACAACAGGATGGGGCAGGGCTTGTCTGCAGGAGTTTAAGTGATACAAGACTGACCATGTATTCATGTTTGAACCTGTGTGATCAGAACATGGCAATTCATTAAACTATTCTATATCTGTATATGTTTGAAATTTGCCATAATAAAAAGTAAAACAAAAGGAAACAAAAACGTAAGTGCTGTTAGTATTTTAGTCTACATACATAACACTGGAGAACGTTTTGGAATTATGCCTGGAGGACAGAATTTAGAGTCCTGGCTCTGTCCCTTCCTAACCACAACTTTAGACAAGGTGCATCACTTCTCTGGATGTCAGGTACCTTCTTTGTATTACAGGGATATTAAAGTAGGGGACACTGAAGGTCCCTCCCAGCTCCACTGGTCCATAATACAGTCAATTTGAATACTGTCAACTGAGACTACCATTATTTTCTAAGAAAGTGCTCTCACCTCTAAAATAACAAAATAACGCAAAGCAGAGTGCCATAAGACTTCTCAACACCACTGGATAGTGGAAGATAGTGGAGTAATGACCTTAAAATTACCCAGCAAAACCATGAATCAAGTATGTGGGTTAACCAAACCAAGGAAAAGAATTCACTGGATCCAGAAAACGGAGCCCCAACAGAAGAAAAACAGTTTGGTAGAGAAGATCTCAGGGTGACAGCTTGTGCACTAGGGCTTTGTAGCACCCCGTCCAGGCTGCAGCAATGGGAGAGGCACAGTGGGAGGGAGGGCTCCAAGAAAATATGAAAACAATCAATTACCTAATATACTTCAGCATGGTGGGGGGAAAAAACCCTCAAAATTTGACAGAGCAGATGGACAACTTCAAGAAACATTAAAGATAGGTACACGGAATACACAATGTCTTAAATTATTAATTCCAGAAAAAATAAAAATTTGTACAAGATAAAATATACAACGAATAGGATCATCACCAAACCATAGTTACATTGACATTACATATTTATGTATTACACGGACTACTGATTTATCCAGGTTTTTTTTTTTTTTTTTTTTTTTTGAGACAGAGTCTTGCGCTGTCGCCCAGGCTGGAGTGCAGTGGGGGGATCTCGGCTCCCTGCAAACTCCGCCTCCCGGGTTCACGCCATTCTCCTGCCTCAGCCTCCCGAGTAGCTGGGACTACAGGCGCCCACCACCTCGCCCGGCTAGTTTTTTTGTATTTTTGTAGTAGAGACGGGGTTTCACCGTTAGCCAGGATGGTCTCGATCTCCTGACCTCATGATCCGCCCGTCTCGGCCTCCCAAAGTGCTGGGATTACAGGCTTGAGCCACCGCGCCTGGCCTATCCAGGATTTTTTTAAACTGTGGGAAAAGAGGAGGAGAAGTAGAGGGTATTATTATAATAGACAAAGTGATCCATCCACCTAATAGAAAATTAGTAGTTTCAAGTTGATAAGTCAAGAAATAATATAAGTATACTACTTAGAAATATGAAAGTAAATGTCAGGGTTTTGGGTTTTTTTTTTTTTTTTTTTTTTTTTTTAAAGCCAAGTTAGTTCAAAATAGTTGCCTCCAGGAATAGAGGACAGATATTTTCATTAAGGCCTCTCAGCACTATTTTGAGCACCTAGCATATGCCAGGCATATAACTCCCTCTCCCCAAGACCCCACTCATCAGAGCCAGCCCTCTCCCAGGAGACATATGGTGATCCTTTTGATCGCCTCCCCCAGGACCCTGCCCCATCCATTAGTGCTTCTTTCAGTTTCATCGTCAATCTCTCCCTCTCTACTGGCTTCTTTCCTTTTGCTTATAACTGTGTCCAAGAACTTCCAGCTTGGCAACTGACTAGCCAAATTTGGCTTCATTCCCTGGATTCTGATCTCATTTCTTGGCACAGAGTATTGTTGGAATGCTATCTACTGCTAATGAGCCCTCTTTGGGCACAGCTCCAGGACCTCCCACATATGGGTACTTGTTGGGTACTCTGTATACCACAGCTTAGGGCATATAAAGGCAGCCCTACCTGCAGCAATGGGCATTAGGAGTCAGAAGTACAATAACTGTGAAAATAACTTGAAACGATAGAGAAAGAAGAAGGAAGAGTCAAGCGTAACACCAAAGGATGGCAGGGCCATTATTGACATTGGAATCTCAGGAGCAGAGGCATTTGGTGAGGGAAGTAAGATGATAAATTTAGCTTTAAACCAATTGCATGTGAAGCTTATAGAAATGGTAGTAATCAGGACAAAGCGGGCAAATCAATCACAAACCAAGAAGAGTGAAATACAATAGGAAAGGGGTTAATGGATACTAGATTCATATTCTGGCTCTGCCAGTTACTAACTGAATGACTATTGGCAAGTTCCTTAACTTCTCTGTGCCTCAGTTTCCTCATCTACATAATGGGGATTGTATACTGAATAGAAAGCAGGCATGATAAATTTGAGGTATCACCAGGGAAAAGCCACTTCGATCAGAAAGAACAATCTGACTACAGTGTGAAGAGTACATTAGAGATATCAAAAGTGCAGTTCAGTATCCTGGTTGCAATAGGGCAGAAGACCAAGGATGATGGGCTTAAGGGGTACTTGAGGGAGGGACAACTAGAGAATAGAGAAAAACGGATGATTTAGAGGGTGTATGGGCAATAGAGCTAGTAGGATAATGTGATTTATGGGATTGGGATTTGTGTAACAGAAGTGTATTTGTGCTCCACTTTTGTGCTTTCGGATCTCTTTACCAATTTCATGTCATGTTTTCACTTCTGACAGCCAATATCTGCAAGGAGATCCAGAAATGCCTGGGGTTTACACCTCCCTGGCAAGGGCCCTCAAATGACTCCTGGTTCAGAAGTTTAAAGTCTCCAGCTTCCTTGCCCCAGTCCAGACTGCTCTGAGGTCTGACTGTCTCCAGAATTCCTCTGTGGGATTGAGCCTACCTTACCCTCTATGGGACTTTGTTTGCTATTGAACACTTGCTTGGCTTCCTTCCTTCCTTGTATCTTTTCCCTGATTCCTTATTGTTTTTTTTCCTCGAAACACTTCCTAATAAATTGCTTTCACATGAGTCTTCATCTTAGGGTCTGCTTTTGGGGAGTCCATCCTGAGTGTAGTCGTCAATAATGCTGCTTATTAATTTTTCTATTGGGCATCTGGTAGTGTTATACTTCCTGACCTCCTGTGGTTGGGTGGTTGAGCCAGCTATTAACAGCTCTAGCAGAGATAGTATGTGTCACTTCTAGGCTAAGCATCTAATTGCCAAGATGAAACCCTTTGGGACTTTTTTCTGACTCTTGTGGTGACCCAAAATGTTGTAGATTGTGACTGCTCTGTCATCCTGGATCCTAGAGTTGGTTTGAGAGTGGAGCAGAGCACCTGCTCTAACTCAGTAGCTAGGATGAGAAATAAACTTCTGTTGTGTTAAGCCATTGAGAGTAGTGGCTGTTTGTTACTGCAGCATAACCTGGAAAATCCTGACAGACACAGAGGGTGAGAAAAAGAGAAGGATTAAGGCTGACTAAGAATTCTTGGCTGGGTGTCATGGCTCACAGCTGTAATCCCAGCATTTTGGGAGGCTGATGTGGTGGATTACCTGAGGTCAGGAGTTTGAGACCAGCCTGGCCAACATGGTGAAACCCCATCTCTACTAAAATTACAAAAATTAGCCAGGCATGGTGGCAGGTGCCTGTAATCCCACCTACTCAGGAGGCTGAGGCAGGAGAATCACTTGAATCTGGGAGGCGGAGGTTGCCGTGAGCTGAGATCGCACCATTGCACTCACTCCAGACTGAGGGACAAGAGCGAGACTTTGTCTCAAAAAAAAAAAAAAAAAAAAAAAAAATCTGACTTGGACTATCAGATGTATGGTATTAACATTCTTTGGGGTTGGGAAAAACAGAGGAAGAAGAGAGATGGGTTTTGTTTGTTCATTTGTTTTTAGGTGGGGAATTAGGTGCAGTTTTAGACATTTTGAGTTTGAGATTCTTGTAGACATCCTAATTGAGATGTTGAGAGGACAGTAAGTGATTCCGAATCTTTGAAGAGTGATCAGGTCTGGTGATCACTCAGATCACCCAGACAGACATCTGGGACATAATGTAAGACAGAAAAATAGGGATAGAAAATCAGGACCAAGGGGAAAGTAGAACCCATATGTGCTAATGACAAACGTTAACACAGAAGCTCTGATTGAAATTGAAATTGGGAGATGAGCTTCCTGGCCAGGGAAACAGGGTAAGTGTATTCTATTATATGGGTCTCACTATTGGAAGGAAATAAATATATCAGGTACTTTAAAAAACTTTTCAGGGGCCAGGCACAGTGGCTCACGCCTGTAATCCCAGCACTTTGGGAGGCCAAGGCGGGTGGATCACCTGAGGTCAGGAATTCGAGACCAGCCTGGCCAACATGGTGAAACCCTGTCTCTACTAAAAATACAAAAATTAACTGGGCGTGGTGGCATGCACCTGTAATCCCAGCTACTTGGGAGGCTGAGGCAGGAGAATAGCTTGAACCCGGGAGGCGGAGGTTGCAGTGAGCCGGGTTTGTGCCACTGCACTCCAGCCTGGATGACAGAGCGAGACTCCATCTCAAAAAAAAAAAAAATTGTAATCCTCAGTATTTGAGGTGGGGCCTGGTGGAAGAGGTGATCCCCAGCGTTGGAGGTAGGGCCTAGTGGGAGGTGATGGGAGGATCGTGGCGGGGGAAATTTTGCATGAATGGCTTAGCACCATTCCCTTGCTACTGTCCTTGCAACAGTGAGTGAGTTCTTATGAGATGCGGTTGTTTAAAAGTGTGTAGCACCTCCCCCTTTACTCTCTTGCTTCTGCTTCTGCCATGTAAGATGCCTGCTCTTGTTGTGCTCTCTGCCAGGAGTAAAAGCTCCCTGAGGCCTCTCCAGAAGTGGATGTTGCGTGCTTCTTGCACAGCCTGCCGAACCATGAGCCAATTAATCCTCTTTTCTTTATAAATTCCCCAGTCTCAGATTTTCTTTATAGCAATGCGAGAATGGACTAATACAGTAATCTTCCTGGAATATAAATTATTTGGGCTAGATTTCTGATATAAATTGAATGACAGAAAATTCCATATATATTCTCTGAGGAGGGTTTGGCGTGCAAGCATTTTTCTTCGTAAATCCCAAGAAGGTGGCAAAGTAGACAACTAATCATGAAAACTAACATTCTTAACATTTATGGCTGAGCAGAAACCACTGGAGCACTGGAGACAAATCCCAGGGGTATCTAGGCAAAGCAAGACTTCTCTTCAGGAAGGAGCTTTGGAACTTCCACAGCATTTATTTCAGGTATCAAAGTTGTCCTGTGAAGTTTCATGGCTTATGGCCCATCTTGATCTCTCTGTGTTTGGACAGGGTTGCTCTGTATCTGCCAACAATTCCACTGAATAGTGACTGCTACCACTTTTGTAGCCATGAAACTTTCCCAACAAGTATTATAATGTCTTCAATAGAGCAGAAGGAAATAATCCACCACTGAGGGTTCTGGAAGTGATTTTCATCACTAAGAGTGACACTGCAAGTTGACTACGATACATAGCTAATGTGATGTGTAAGGTTTTCTTTCACAGAACAGCAAATCAACTCAGCTCACTGAACAGACATGGTCTTTGTTAAAGTATTTATGTATTTGTTGAAGTCTAGTGAGATTTACAGGAGTAAAAGAAGAATAATTCTGGTATGTATGTAAAATATCAGCATTTGAAAAGATGGGGGCATTTGCAATGCTGGGTTTAAAAAATGGGGGAAAAAATCACACAAACAAAAAGGTGGGGCATGGTGGCCCAGCTACTCAGGAGGTCAAGGCAGGCGGTATCACGTGAGCCCAGGGATTCAAGCCCAGCCTGGGGAACATAGCAAGGCCCTGTCTCTATAAAAAGATTTTTTAAAATTAGCCAAGTGTGGTGGTGTGTGCCTGTAGTCCTACCTAAGTAGAAGGCTAAGGCAGGGAGGTCACTTGAGCCAAAGAGTTTGAGGCTGCTATGAGCTATAACCGTACCACTGCACTCCAATCTGGGTGACAGAGCAAGACCCTGTCTCTGAGAGAAAAAGCACATACAGAAATAGAAATTTAGAATTTGAATACCATACAAGAACCACCAGTATGTGTTCAACAAGACATCATGATTTTAAAAACCCTTGTTTTAGGGTGTTAAACTCAGTGAACAAAAGCATGGCTTTAGTATTCATGATGATATCTAGAAAAGCAATCATCCTTTAAAACACAGAGGAAATGATTTAGGTATTCTCCATCTTCTCCCAATTATAATAGGTTCTAGAATGTTTGATGGGAAAGTTTTTAATTAGTGAAAACACTTCAAGAATGGGCAAAGCATTGACCGGGCAGTGGCTCACGCCTGTAATTCCAGCACTGTAGGAGGTTGAGGCGAGCGGATCACCTGAGGTCAGGAGTTTGAGACCAGCCTGGCCAACATGGTGAAACCCCGTCTCTACTAAAACTACAAAAATTAGCCAGGCATGGTGGCAGGTGCCTGTAATCCCACCTACTCAGGAGGCTGAGGTAGGAGAATTGCTTGAACCCGGGAGGCAGAGGTTGCAGTGAGCAGAGATCGTGCCATTGCACTCCAGCCTGGGGAAAAAGAGCGAGACTTCATCTCAAAAAAAAAAAAAAAAAAAGAGAGAATGGTCAAAGCGTAGAGTAAATAGAAAAAGCCAGTGTTAGATATAAAAAGCATAAGCTATAGAGGAAAATATTTATAAATGTAGGCATTACAATTTTAATTTCTCTATTTATTAAAAGATACTTTAAAAATAATTAAAACTGTTCATCCAAAGATGCTGATAATAATACAAACAAATATTTATATTGTGTTTTCTAATATGCTAGGTACTGTTATAGGATATTACATATATTAACTTGTTAAATAATGTATATAATTTACATACACACTCATTTACAGATGAGAAAATTGAGGAACAAGAGGTTTTCTTTCTTTTCTTTTTTTTTTTTTTTTTTGAGACAGAGTCTTGCTCTGTTGCCCAGGCTGGAGTGCAGTGGTGCGATCTCGGCTCACTGCCAGTTCCACCTCCCACATTCACGCCATTCTCCTGCCTCAGCCTCCTGAGTAGCTGGGACTACAGGGGCCAGCCACCATGCCCGGCTAATATTTTTGTATTTTTAGTAGAGATGGGGTTTCACCGTGTTAGCCAGGATGGTCTCGATCTGACCTTGTGATCCGCCTGCCTCAGCCTCCCAAAGTGCTGGGATTATAGGCATGAGCCACCCCACCAGGCCCAGAGAGGTTTTTAAAAAATGAATAAACAAGCTATGAACCAGGAGAATAAATCCAACACACACACACACACACACACACACACACTCTCTCTCTCTCTCTCTCTCACAATACATACATAGACATATGGAATTACCATAAAACAATAAATAGAATAAAAATAACTCAATACAAAAGTGGGCAAAGGATATGAAAAAAGAGGAAATTCAAGTGGCCATAGCCATATAGAAAGATGTGCAATCTCAGTATTAACCAAAGAAATGCAAAGTAGAACAGTAATGAGATAGCATTTCCATTGCATCCAATTATCAAACATTTAAGTCTGACAATACCAAGTATTGGTAAGAATATAGAACAACACTATTACACTGTTGAGCCCAGGAGGTTAAGGCTGCAGTGAGCCATGATCACCCCACTGTACTTCAGCCTGGGAGACAGAGCAAGACCCTGTCTTGATTTTAAAGAAGAGAAAAAAAGAAAATATGAGGCTGGGCACAGTGGCTCACACCTCAAATCCCAGCACTTTAGGAGGCCGAGGCAGACGGATCACCTGAGGTCAGGAGTTTGAGACCAACCTGGCCAACATGGGGAAACTCCATCTCTATTAAAAATATAAAACTTAGCTGGGTGTGGTGACACTCCTGTAATCCCAGCTACTTGGGAGGCTGAGATAGTACAGTCACTTGAACTGGGGAGGTAGAAGTTGCAGTGAGCCGAGATCGTGCCATTGCACTCCAGCCTGGGCAACAAGAGTAAAACTCCATCTCAAGAAAGAAAATATGAGCTCATGAGCACAAGGAGACATGAATGAAATGCTCATTGAGCATTGTTTATTATGGCTAACTATTGAAAACCATCTTAATTTCTACCAGTAGAAGATAAATTATAATTGATTTAATATGCTAGGCTAATATATAGCAGTGGAAATTAATGACGTATACCTATCTACCCCCATCCCTAACTCTGTGTTTCCTGGGTTTACTTTTCTTCACATGATCTTGCTGTAATCAAGGCAAATACAATTAATTAATGGTTTTCTGTTTATTACATTGGAGTTATTTCCATATTCTGTCCTTGAGAGTATACAACACCACTTTCTCCCTTTTTCTTTTTGAAATTAGAGGATTTCTAAATTCTTTACCTATTTATACACAATTGCTTGGTTTTCTCCTCCAGAGGGCTAATCACATTTATGATATATGTGTTATTTTATGGCAATCTTATTTCTAAATCACTGGGTGGGGAATATCTCACTGTGGTCTCCATGTGGAAAAAAACAATGTTGCATGAGCTGAGTTTTGAAAGATGATTAGAGTTTGCCTAGCAGACTATGCTAGCTAAGGGCATTCAAGCTTGAGGGACGAAAATGAGTACAATCACAGAGATGTGAAACAGCTGGGCTTGTTCAAGGACCTAAGGGCAGTTTATAAAGTTCTCAATGTGACTACAGCAGCATCAAAGCCAAGTCCAAACATGGGGAAGTCAGTCTGGGAGGAGGTAACTCTGTCTCTGGGTAGTGGGGGAGGGAGCCCATAAAGCAGGCATTGCCCTTTGGCTCCCTCTCTGCATGGTCACAGTCTTGCTTTCACGCTGCTTCCCCTAAGGTCTTTTGGTTATCCCTGTAACAGTAGTCATGTTGACATATTAATCTTGAAAACAACTGCTGAAAGGACTCCACTTTGGAAGAAAGTGCTCAGGAGGAGCATTCTTTCTTTCGTTCCCCCACTGTAGATTCCTCTGAAAAGTGGCCAGAGTGACTTCAGAGAAGGCTGGAGACAGAGGCAAACAGAGCCCTGACCACATAGGTTTGGCGCAACAGGAAAAGAGCTTGCACTTAACCTGGTAAGTGATGGGAAGTCTGCAAAAGGTTTCAGGCAAGGGAGCACTGCAGTTTTTGAATAAAAACAACACACATTAGAGAGTAAACGTAGCTGGGTACATCTCTTGCCTGTAATTTCAGCACTTGGGGAGGCTGAGTTGGAAGGAGATGATCACTTGAGCTCGGGAGTTTGAGACCAGGCTGAGCAACAATGGTGCCACTAAACCCCATCTCTGGCTGACAGAGTAAGAAAGTCTTAAAAAGAAGAAGAAGAAAGAGTAAACATACCCCACACCCCCCCAACACACAAACATATATGTGAATGTATAAATAAATAGACACAGTATATTACAGACATTAGATAGGTCGTCCATAAATATATCAAATATATACGTAATTATATACCTAAACAATTGCTTAGTTTATTCCTATGTGATGTGTATATACATATACATACGTATATGTATATAACCCATACATATATGTGTAAACCAAAAAGTGACTGAGGCAAATAATCGATTTAAAGGTTTATTTTGTCAAGGTTGAGGACACACCCAGGAAGAGGAAACACAAGTCACAGTAGGATCTGTGTCCTGTGCTTTGTCTCACAAAACAAAAAATAAAAATAACCCAATAGAAAAATGGGCAAAGGAAGGCTGGGCACGGCGGCTCATGCCTGTAATCCCAGCACTTTGGGAGGCCGAGACGGGCGGATCATGAGGTCAGGAGATCGAGACCATCCTGGCTAACACGGTGAAACCCTGTCTCTACTAAAAATACAAAAAATTAGCCAGGCGTGGTGGCCGGCGCCTGTAATCCCAGCTACTCGGGAAGCTGAGGCAGGAGAATGGCGTGAACCCAGGAGGCGGAGCTTGCAGTGAGGCGAGATCGCGCCACTGCACTCCAGCCTGGGCGACAGAGGGAGACTCCGTCTCAAAAAAAAAAAAAAAAGAAAAGAAAAGCAAAATGGGCAAATGATATGAAAAGAAGAGGAAACCCTCAAAAGAGGGTTTGGAGGACTTCAACATTTAAAGGGGAAATAGCGAGCAGGAAGGGAACGAGGAAAGGGGGAAAAGCGGCAAAGGGTAGGTAATGAGGCAAGCAGTCATATTCTTGTGAGGCATATTCTTTTTTTAGCACCCAGTGAATCTACATTTTACATGTGAAAGAAAAGGAGTCAGGGAAAAGGCAATTATGCATTTGACTTGTACTCAGATCTACAGTTTACATAAGACAAAGTAAGCATGTGAAATTACAGCTATCTGGGAACTAAAGGAAAGCAGTTTTTGTGTGACTCAGGTCCCAAGCTTAACTTTCCCTTTGGCATGGTGAGCTGGGGGTCCCAAGATTTTATTTTATGTATACATATATGTAACATGTATTATATACATATGTATATAATTTACATACACACTGTATAGAGAGAGGAACAGAGAGAGACAGAGACAGCGAGGTGGATAGATTGGATGGATACCTCTCCAAGTATCAACAGTGGCTCCTACTGTTCCCCGGACTGGGACTCTGCCCCTTCCCAAATTTCCACCTTCTGAAATGCTGCTCATTCTTCAAAGCTGCGTTCAAATCCTGGTTTCTCCATGAAGCCTCCCCATTCCCACCCTCCTCGCCAGTGTTAATCTCCTCAGTGTTCCCATACACTTTGTTTCTTCCACTTTGTCATTTCTTTCTGCCCTGTTTTATCTCTACTTCTTTGTACCTCTTAACTAGACTGAAACAACTTTGAGGGTAAGAGCCATTTCCCAGCCATTTAAAAAAAAATCCCACAGCTCTAGCACAAGGCTTTGCATGTCATTGATTCTCAATAAATCATCACTGAATGAAAGTCATTCAAAAAAACTTTAAGATAGAAACCTTTTTTAAGCTTTAATTTCCTTTTACCCTCTGTTGATGTCACCTAACAGAAATCTACAACTTTTTCCTAATTTCATTATACTTAAAATTTTAAAACCTCAGAATAACTGCATGCCAAAAAAAAAAAAATCTTATTTTCCCAAACAGTGTTGTGTGATGTCTTACATATTGGCATCTACATTGTGGAATTTCAACCTTGTCTGCCCATAGTAATCACCTGGACAATTTTTTTAAAATACCGTTCCCAGAGCCACCACTTCCACAAAATCTCAATTAAGATTTTGGATCACTCCAGGTGTGGTGGCTCACGCCTGTAATCCCAGCTCTTTGGGGAGCCAAGGCATCACCTAAGGTCATGAGTTCGAGACCAGCCTGGCCAACATGGTGAAATCCCATCTCTACTAAAAATACAAAATTAGGGCCAAGTACGAGAGCTCACACCTGTAATCCCAGCACTTTGAGAGGTTGAGGCAGGAAGATCACGAGGTCACGAGTTTGAGACCAGCCTGGCCAACATGGTGAAACCCCATCTCTACTAAAAATACAAAAATTAGCTGAGCGTGGTGGTGGGTGCCTGTAATCCCAGCTACTCAGGAGGCTGAGGCAGGAGAATTGCTTGAACCCAGAGGCAGAGGTTGCAGTGAGCTGAGATCTTGCCACTGCACTCCAGCCTTGGGGACAGAGCAAGACTCCGTCTTGGGGGAAAAAAAAAATTAGCCAGGCTTGGTGGCACACGCCAGTAACCCCAGCTACTCTGGAGGCTGAGGCAGGAGAATTGCTTCAACCTGAGAGGTGGAGGTTGCAGTGAGCCAAGATTGCACCATTGCACTTCAGCCTGGGCAACATGAGTGAAACTCTATCTCAAAAAAAATAAAAATAAAAATAAAAATAAAAAAATTTGGATCAATTATTCTGAGGTACATACAGCCTAGGCTTTTTTTCCAAAATGGAGTCTCACTCTTATCGCCCAGGCTGGAGTACAATGGCGCGATCTTGGCTCACTGCAACCTCTGCCTACCAGGTTCAAGCTATTCTCCTAACTTAGCCTCCTGGGTAGCTGAGATTATAGGCACCTGCCACCATGCTTAGCTAATTTTTTTTGAGATGGAGTCTCAATCTGTCGCCTAGGCTGGAGTGCAGTGGTGCGATCTCAGTTCACTACAACCTCTGCCCTGCCACACGGGGTTCAAGCAATTTTCCTGCTAAGCCTCCCAAGTAGCTGGGATTTTAGGCATCCACCACCATGCTCGGCTAATTTCTGTATTTTTAGTAGAGACAGGGTTTCGCCCTGTTGGCCAGGCTGTACTCGAACTCCTGACCTAAGGTGATCTCCCCGCCTCAGCCTCCCAAAGTGCTAGGATTACAGGCGTGAGCCACCACACCAGGCCAATCTTCTTTTATTTTTAGTAGAGATGGCTTTCACCATGTTGACCAGGCTGGTCTTGAACTCCCGACCTCAGGTGATATGCCTGCCTCAGCCTCCCAAAGTGCTAGGATTACAGGAGTGAGCCACCTCGTCCGGCCAAGATATTTATTTATTTATTTGAGATAGGGTATCCCTCTGTCACCCAGGCTGGAGTGCAGTGGTGCGATCAGAGCTCACTGCAGCCTCATAGTCTTGGGGTCATGCCATCTTCCTGCCTCAGCCTCCTGAGTGCTGGGACTACAGGCATGTGCCACCAAACCTGGCTAATTTTTTTTTTTTTTTTTTTTTCTGGTAGAGACAGGGGTCTCACTGTGTTGCCAAGGATGGTCTCAAACTCCTTGGCTCAAACAATCCTTCTGCCTTGGCCTCCCAAAGTGCTGGGGTTATAGGCATGCGGAATTGCACCCTGCCCTAGATCCTTACTTTAAAAGTTTCTCAGGTAATATTAGCATGCAGCAGGGTTGAAGTTTTACTGATCTAGTTCACTGACTTATGCTTCATGGGCAATTAATCCTTTACCACAGAGAGATCAAAGACTTTGCAGGAGTTCACTTGAGATCCAATCTCACTTGGCCATCTGGCTGACTCTCTGGGTCCTACTCATTTCCACCAAAATTCAAGCAATGTAAACATCTCCCCACACCCACATCAGGAACATTAATCTTACTTTACTTTTGCACCTTTTTTTTTTTAAAACAAATTACAAGCTTTGTCAGTTTGCTTTTACAGTTTACTACAAATGTCTTTTAATAGTTCTTCAACTTTATTGTTTAATTTAAAAAAATAGTGGGCCGGGCACGATGGCTCATGCCTGTAATCCCAGCACTTTGGGAGGCCGAGGCGGGTGGATCACAAGGTCAGGAGTTCAATACTAGCCTGGCCAAGATGGTGAAACTCCTTCTCTACTAAAAATACAAAAAAATTAGCCGGGCATGGTGGTGGGCACCTGTAATCCCAGCCACTCGGGAGGCTGAGGCAGAGAATTGCTTGAACCTGGGAGGCGGAGGTTGCAGTGAGCCGAGATTGCGCCACTGCGCTCCAGCCTGGGCGACAGAGCAAGACTCCTCTCAAAAAAAAAAAAAACCAAAAAAGTTAATCAATGGAAGGCACCAAATTAACAGAGTAAAAGAAAACAAGATAATCTTGATTGACACAGAAAAAAAAATTTGACAAAAACCAATATCCTTTAATAACAAAAACACCAAAAAATAAGATAGAAGGGAACTTTCTCAGCCTAATAAAGGGCATCTGTGAAAAACCCACATCCAACATCATACTTAATGATTAAAGACTGAAAGCTTTTCCCCTAAGATCAGGAACAAAACAAGGATGTTTTCTCTCATCATTTCTATTCAACATTGTACTGGATGTTCTAGCCAGGGCAATTAGGCAAGCAAAAGAAATAAAAGCAATCAAGATTGGAAAGGAGAAAGTAAATTTCTATTTGAGGTGTCATGATCTTGTACCTAGAAAACTCTAAAGAATCTGCAAACAAATTATGAGTGCTGATAAACAATTTAATCAATGTTTCCTCTCCATGCCATAGACATACTATGTTTTGTTGTCTCAGTTTCTCACCAGCGATAAAGAGTTTTGATAAAGATAGACCTGTATTGCTTATTTTAAAATTCTTTGGTCCCATTCCTGATTTCCTGGATTGGAATCTCATTACCAATAATGATATGCAATATATAAAAATGTTAACACAAAAGTTGGAAATGGATTAGAAAGAGGCAAGACTGGGTAGTGGAATTATGGGATGGGTGGTTTGTATTTTGTTGATTATATTTTTCTCATTTTCCATGCTTAACATACAGTCCTTTTACACTAAGAAAAATCTTAATAGGTTTTTGGTTAAGAAACTTATGACACATAACACATAATATGCAGTGAATACATTTTTGTTTTGATTTGTTTTTTGAGACAGGGTCTTACTCTGTCACCCAGGCTAGAGTGCAGTGGCACGATCACAGCCCACTGCAGCCTTGACTTCCCGGGCTCAAGCTAACCTCCCACCTCAGCCTCCTGAGCAGCTGGGACCACAGGCATGCACCACCATGCCCGGCTAATGTTTTTTAAATTTTTTTGTAGAGACAGGGTCTCCCTGTGTTGCCCAGGCAGTGAGAGAGAAGACTCAGGTCTCTGCATTTTTGATACTGAAGCTTGAGAACCAGGGCAAACTGGAGAGACCAAGGAAGCCTGCCCCACACTGAAGGCCTGGTTCCACTCCATCCCCACCCCAGCACTAATCCATTCCACTGTAGCATTTTCAGATCAAGGCCAGGATGAAAAATTGAGAGACATTGTGTATTGTTTCAGCCTTGATATAGGGGAAGCAAAAGAGTCCCTTCTCTAAGCCTTGGCAGAACATGCCTTTCCCAGTGGGTTGTGTCTTTGTTTGAGCTGAAAGTTCATCTTTGTTCCTGTCTCTCATTTTGGCTCCTTTCCAATATAAAAGAATCCAAATGCTTTGTTTGATCTTTTTTTAAGTCATCCTTGTCAATTTGGAGTATTCAATTTCACAGGTTTTGTTTTTTTGTTTGATTTTTGTTTTCTGAAGTTGGAGTAAAGTGGTCTTTGCTTTATATATATTTTTTCTCCAACATCGATTGCTTCCATTGATTGCTTCCATATGCAAATTTTTACTTTGAAAGCATTTTTAGTTCCAGCATTATGTACAGTACAGAATTTAGCTGTTAATCAAATTCCTCATTTAGGCAACTAAACTGACAAAAAGAAAGCCAAGCAGTAATGTTGCTACTTTCTGCTTTGCAATATTTTTCCAAATTAGTAAATGAAGCTGGTGGTAGAGGAGTGGGGGAATGGGAGGGGCAGGAAGATGAATGGCGGTAGGCAGTTGGGATGATAATGGCTCTCTACCTTTAGCAAACACTTACAGGTATAAATACTACATATGTTTTGACTAACTGAGTGTATAACAATGCCACCAAAAACCAAAATAATGTACTGAAATTAATTTTCAATCATAATGAGTTATGTCTTGTTATGGGGCCCTATAAAAGATGATCCCACATTATCTTGAATCTGCCTGCCAGTGTCAAACCTAATGCAGTTAGGGTCACATTAGCATAGAACTTTGTTTCGATTAGAAAAGGTACTTCCTCTGGGCAGGCAGATTAGGAAATGGCACCTCTTCCTCCGAGTGATGAAGCCTAAGAGTTAGGACACTTGGCTTAGCATGCAGAACCTGGGCAGGTTTTCAGCCTTTTCTGGTGCTCTCTCTGGTATGTGTGTGACCTTGTGTGAGGCCCTGCTGTGTGTGGAGGCCTCAGAACAAGGACAATATGGCATGTGTTCCCAGGATGTCCCTTCATCCATGAACTGACTCTGTGGGGAGCACGGGGCAAGCATTAAAGTCCAGAGACTAATTTATTCCATGATTAACAGGGCAGAGGCCTTTACCCAGCTGGGCAGGAAAAGGACCTACTCTGCCTGTCTTGGATCTGTCCCTACCCTTTGATCATGGATACCTTAGCTCTTGAGAACTGCATATTTGGCACAAACATCTCCATCTAAACTCCTGCTCTAAGAGACTTGACCAAATGCTGACATGGTTTTAGCATTCTAAGGCCGTGTGCCTGGGATGACCTGGTCCACCTTGAGTTCCAGTCTGGCAAAGCTCAAGGCTGCCAAAAGAATTTACCATTCGTTCCAGCAACACCTGGTCACGGGTCCTTCACATCCCTTTCTCAGAGTATTTATTTGAAAAAACTTCCTTTGTCGTAGATGTGTATCTTCTACAGCTCAGGAGTGTCTTTGTCAAGGACCTGAAAGCCCATTCCTTTGAATGTTATGAAGAAGGATAAGGCCTCTGTCTCCCAGACTCTGAGGGAGGGTAGAAACCTAACTTGGGTAATGCCAGTTGGCAGACCCAGATGGCCTAATTACATGGATATTGATCCTATCTCACTTCCCCACTTTTTGTAACATTTCACTTCTGTGACGCTACAGGGGCCAGGCTCACTCCTCTTCCCTACTCCCGCATTTTCTAACACACCTCTGTGTAACTCACAGTTGAACTTAGCTGTTTCCCCTTCCACAGTTAATTACTGAAGAAAATGTCTTTGCTGTCTTCAACTAGTGTCCAGCTTTATCTTTTTTTTTTTTTTTTTGAGATGAAGTTTTGCTCTTGTTGCCCAGGCTAGAGTGCAATGGTGTAATCTCAGCTCACTGCAACCTCTGCCTCCCAGGTTCAAGCGATTCTCCTGCCTCAGCCTCCTGCGTAGCTGGGATTATAGGCGTGAGCCACCACGCCCAGCTAATTTTTTATATTTTTAGTAGAAACTGGGTTTCACCATGTTGGACAGGCTAGTCTTGAACTCCTGACCTCAGGTGATCCACCCACCTTGGCCTGCCAAAGTTCTGGGATTCCAGGCGTGAGCCACTGCAACCGGCCCCATGTTTATCTTTGACAGTTCTTCTAGCAAGTCCTTAGCCTGCATCTTTCTATAAAGTAATATAACCTGCTATAACTTATGTTATAGCACACATATTGTACCATGTTGGTACCTAGTTTCTCCAAGTATAATATTTGATCACTGGGCTGGGCATGGTGGCTCACACCTGTAATCTCAGCACTTTGGGAGGCTGAAGTGAGAGGATCCCTTGAGCCTAGGAGTTTGAGACTAGCCTGGGCAACACAGGGAGATCCTGTCTCTATAAAAAATAAAAAAATAAAAAATTAGCCGGCCATAGTGGTGCATGCCTGTGGTCCCAGTTGCTCAGGAGGCTGAGGTGGGAGGATAGCTTGAGCTCAGGAGGTCAAGGCTGTAGTGGGCTGTGATCGTGCCCCTGCACTCTAGCCTGGGTGACAGAGTGAGACCCTGTCTCAAAAAAACAAACCAAAACAAAAATTTAATCACTGCATATTATGTGTTATAAGTTTCTTAACCAAAAACCTATTAAGATTTTTCTTAGTGTAAAAGGACTGTATGTTAAGCATGGAAAATGAGAAAAATATAATCAACAAAATACAAACCACCCATCCAATAATTCCACTACCCAGTCTTGCCTCTTTCTAATCCATTTCCAACTTTTGGTGTTAACATTTTTATATATTGCATATCATTATGGTCTAAATATTCTGTGAATATATCTGTATGATTAAGCATAATTTTAAAAGCAAAAGTGGGATCATAATTTTTAAACAGATGCCTTTTCTACTTAACATTTTCCCATGTCATTAAATATTCTTCAGAAATGTGATTTAAAGATTACACAACATTCCATTGTATGGATTTACCAACATTTATTTAACAACTCTATTACTGTAGGATTCCCCCTTCCTTTCCCCACTAACAACATTTTCCCATTACAGACAGTATTGAAATAGTCTTGTAAGCAAGTTTTTGGGCTTATCCTTAGTTATTTCTTTGGATGAATTCAGAAGGGAGCATTTAACTCCACTGATGACTCACCTCTGTCTCTTGGCTTCTGTGCTATCACACTCTCCCTTGTCTCTCTGGCCATGCTGTTTCTCCTGCAGGATCTTCTGTGGTCCCTATAAGATTTTGGCTGGACCTGTGTTTTTTCCCCCCATTCTCTCTAAATAAGCTCACTCATTCCAAGGCTTCACTTACCATGCCTATGCTGATATCTCCTGATCTATATACCTTAAGTCTACATATTTCCCCTGAAGTCCTGAAGATCTCACTATTTTAGATGTCCCCACTTGGATGTCTTACAAGCACATAAAAACTCAACATAGACAAAATGGAACTCATAATTTTACTCTCCAAATCATTATCTGCAGTGATTGCTATTTGAGTAAACACCACCATTATTTACCCAGTGGCTCAAGTCAGGAACCTGATAGTCTTGCTTGCCTTCTCTATTATATTGCTTGTTTTGCCAGACCCTATTGATTCTACTTTCCACCTTTGAGCTCTAGAATCTATTTACTTCTCTTCATCCTCACTGTCTCCTCTAGATCAGACTGTCATCTCTTTGCTAATGCAAATGTAGTCCTGTCCTCTGAAATTTAAACTCCTTAAATGGTGATACGGTTTGGCTGTGTCCCCACCCAAATCTCATTTGAATTGTAACTCCCACAATTCCCAAATGTTGTGGGAGAAACCAGGTGGGAAGTGATTAAATTAGTGATTAGGAAACACCTGCACTGTTCTTGTGATAGTGAATGAGTCTCAGGAGATCTGATGGTTTTAAAATTGGGAGTTTCTCTGCACAAGCTCTCTCTTTGCCTGCTGCCATCCATGTAAGACATGACTTGCTCCTCCTTGCCTTCCACCATGATTGTGAGGCTTCCCCAGCCACGTGGAAATGTAAGTCCATTAAACATCTTTCTTTCATAAAATGCCCAGTCCTGGGTATGTCTTTATCAGCAGTGTGAAAACAAACTAATACAAATGGCTTCCCATTACCTTTGGGCCTGGGTCCATACTCCTTACCATGGCTGAACAGGAGTTTTTTAAGAATAACAGGTCCTGCCTATTTCTGCAGCTTTATTTTTTCATACCCAACACTCTACTATAAGCCATTGTTTCATAGGTCAACTTCTTGTTGGCTCTGCCTGTTCCATTGTTACATGACCACATCACAGGATATATCTAGTATGGTGTCTGGCATAACAGACATTTCAAAGGATGTGTTGAGTTAATAAATACATAAATATTGGGTGAGAGAGTGTTAATATATTTTCCAGAAGCTACATGTATACTGATTGAAAAACAGTATAGTTAAGTCTAGAATCTAGTCTCCAAAATCTAGAGTATTTCAGAAGAGTCCAATTCCTGTTCCACAGCCTTGGATTAATTTCTTTACTTCTCTAAGCTTCAGTTTCCTCATGTGTTAAATGAGGATCATAGTATCTACATCAAGCCGATATTGTGGGCATTAAATAAGATAACTTAAGTATGGTATTTAGTATAATGTCTAGCATATAAATGTTTGGTAAATGAAATCCAGCAACAATGGCAATGATGATCATGATACATTGCATCCAGACAGGTGTTCCACTTTCTGCCAAACTGTTACAGCGTATACATGTTCCAATATGCTTTGCAAGTTGCTATTAGTAATTTTTATAAAATGTCCCCTGTTGTCTGCAAAAATATAGGTGAAAATTTTATATTTCTTTGATGAATAGCTGTGGGGAAAAGAAAGAGAGATCAGACTGTTACTGTGTCTATATAGAAAGAAGTAGACATAAGAGACTCCATTTTGTTCTGTATTTGAGATGCTGTTAATTTGTAACCCTACCCCCAACCCTGTCCTTGCAAGAGATATGTGCTGTGGTGACTCAAGGTTTAATGGATTTGGGGCTGTGCAGGGTGTGCTTTGTTAAACAAGTGCCTGAAGGCAGTATGCTTGTGAAAAGTCATCACCATTCTCTTAATCTCAAGTACCCAGGGACACATACACTGCGGAAGGTCGGAAGGTCGCAGGGACCTCTGACTAGGAAAGCTAGGTATTGTCCAAGTTTCTCCCCATGTGATAGTCTGAAATATGGCCTCGTGGGAAGGGAAAGACCTGATCGTCCCCCAGCCTGACACCCATGAAGGGTCTGTGACTGAGGAGGATTAGTATAAGAGGAAAGAAGGCCTCTTAGCAGTTGAGATAGAGAAAGGCATCTGTCTCCTGCGCATCCCTGGGCAAGGGAATGTCTAGGTGTAAAACCCAAGATCCTATGTTCTGTTTATGAGATGGGAGAAAACTGCCTTAGGGCTGAGGGTGGGACTTGCTAGCAGCAATGCTGCTCTATGTGCACTAAAAAGGTTTATGGAGATATCAAGGCACAGCACTTTTTCTTAAACTTATGTCACAGAGATCTTTATTCATATGTCTTACTGCTGACCTTCTCCCTACTACGATCCTATTATCCTGCCACTTCCCTTTTTCCAAGATGGTAAAGATAATGATCAATAAATACTGAGGGAACTCAGAGACCAGTGCTGGCACGGGTCCTCTGTATGCTGAGTGCCTGTCCACTGGGCCCACTTTTTCTTTCTCTATACTTTGTCTCTGTGTCTCATTTCTTTTCTCAAATCTCTCGTTCCACCTAAGGAGAAACACCCACAGGTGTGGAGGGGCAGGCCACCCCTTCAAATAGCAATATACCTATTATTAAATACCCTTTTTTTGAGAGAGAGAGAGAGAGAGAGAGAGAGTTTCACTCTGTTGATGAGGCTGGAGTGCAGTGGCATGATCTCAGCTCACTGCAACCTCTGCCTACCGGGCACAAGTGATTCTCCTGCCTCAGCCTCCTGAGTATCTGAGATTACAGGTGCCCGCCACCACACCCAGCTAATTTTTGTATTTTTAGCAGAGACGGGGTTTCACCCTGTTGGCCAGGATGGTCTCAAACTCCTGACCTCAAGTGATCTGCCCGACTTGGCCTCCCAAAGTGCTGGATTACAGGTGTGAGTCACCGCACTGAGCCTAGACATTCTTGTATTTGTACATTTTGGCTTTCTTTTAAAAAAATGTTTCAGTGGCATCATTCAGTGACATGCACATAACTTTTCTTTTCTTAAGTATTTCTTTGGATAAGTTTCCAGGAGTGGTATTATAGGAAATTTATCCATATTTTCATTACTTTTGATATGTACGCCAGGTTGCTGCCTATAAAACATGGACTAAATATTTTAATTTTAGAGTCCCTCTCTACATCCTGATTCTTCTACTTGTTTTAACTAAAAATGCAAAATTTAATTACGTTTTTCTGTGTATTTGTTTTTCTTTTTCAAATTTTATTTTAGATTCAGAGGGTATATGTGCAGGTTCATTACATGGGTAAATTGCATGATACTGAAGTTTGGGGTACAAATGATTCTGTCACCCAAGTACTGAGTTTTGTACCCAATAGTTAGTTTTTCAATCTTTGCTCCCTCTCTCTCTCCCCCGAGAAGTCCCCAGTTTCTATTGTTGCCATTTGTATGTCCATGAGTACCTAATGGTTAGCTTCCACTTATAAGTGAGAATATGTGGTATTTGGTTTTCTTTTTTTCTTTCCTTATTTTTTTTTGAGACTGAGTCTCGCTCTATCGCCCAGGCTGGAGTGCAGTGGCACAGTCTCGGCTCACTGCAACCTCCACCTCCCAGGTTCAAGCAATTCTCCTGCCTCAGCCTCCCAAGGAGCTGGGATTACAGGAGCCTGCCACCATGCCCAGTTAATTTTTGTATTTTTGGTAGAGACAGGGTTTTACCATATTGGCCAGGCTGGTCTCAAACTCCTGACCTCAAATGATCCGCCCACCTCAGCCTCCCAAAGTGCTGGGATTACAGGCGTGAGCCACCACAGCCGGCCAAAGGATGGTAAATATATATGGTATAGTAAACATACTCTAGAAGTATTCTTTTTTTCTAGCTATATGAAAGTGACAGTGTTTAACTTTGAGAATTAGTTAGGATTGCCTTTGTTGGTAAGTAACAGAGAAGACGAGGTGAGAAGCCTGGAATTGGTGTCGCAGCCACATAACATCACCATTGCCCTAGGTTCCCATGTCTTGGCTCGAGCATATTAATACATGGATTTCATTCTCATGATCAGCTCATGGTTCCAATGTGGCTGCTCTGCTCCCAGACTTAAGTCTTCCTTCCAGACAGGAAGAAGGGAAAAGTACAAATGCTTGAAAAAAGATAAAGGTATATGCCAATTGAGTCTGCCCTCTTTTACCAGAAAATAAAAGCTTTCTTGGAAGCCATATCTAATAATCTTCTGCTTACATTTTGTTGGCCAAAATGACCATATGGCTATCCCAGCTACTAGAAGAGTCTGAGGGAGGAAAAGAGTTTTAGTGGGGCACATTGCCACCATGAACAAAATTCAGTTTGTCCTAAAGAAAGAAGAGAATGGATATTAATTAAGCAACTTTCAGTACCTACCATAGATGTAAATATGTATGTGATTTTTCATTAATAATATGAAAAATTGCACATTTTATTTCTTTTAAATCCAAACTAAACTTACCAAATTCTCTGCCCTTCTACCACATATTAAGGCAAATCAAGCTGCATAACAAATGCAACTGGGCTTCTCAAACTTATTTCTCTTTTCTTCAGGTTCTTTTTTCACCCTGGGGCACAGTATCACTCAGGAATTTGAAATCTGCAGTCATAGTAGTGTTTGACCAATAAAACTCAGTCAAAACACTGCTTTTAATTCTGAAAGCATTCCTGTGACATGTTTTCTTACATACCAAAGGAAGAAATCAAGTATTCTAGGATAGGTGTCCCTTTTTGTCTTTTAGTGCCTGCAGGGAAGATTGTCTTTCTCCATTGCCACGGCTGATATTATTAGTTAACTAGTTAACTGATTGGCTAATAGTTTCAATCTAGAAATCCCTGGGCTACTTCAGTTATTAAAATGTTCTCCTATGGCTCACGCTTGTAATCCCAGCACTTTGGGAGGCCGAGGTGGGTGGATCATAAGGTCAGGAGTTTGAGACCAGCCTGACCAACATGGTGAAACCCCGTCTCTACTAAAATTACAAAAAATTAGCCGGGCATAGTGGTGCGTGCCTGTAATCCCAGCTACTCAGGAGGCTGAGGCAGGATAATTGCTTGAACCTAAGAGGCGGAGATTGCAGTGAGCAGAGATCACGCTGCTGCACGCCAGCCTGGATGATAGAGTGGGACTCTGTCTCAAAAAAAAAAAAAAAAAAAAAAAAAATTCTCCCTGTGATTTTTTGTATTTAAAACATATGATGCATTCCAAATCTACCCATTTATGCCGAGACCAGCTCAGTCGGGGAGACCCTAGCCCAGGGGCGCTAGAAGAATTAAAGACACACACACAGAAATATAGAGGTGTGAAGTGGGAAATCAGGGGTCTCACAGCCTTCAGAGCTGAGAGCTTCGAACAGAGATTTACCCACACGTTTATTGACAGCAAGCCAGTGATAAGCATTGTTTCTATAGATTATAGATTAACTAAAAGTATTCCTTACGGGAAACAAAGGGATGGGCCGAAATAAAGGGGTGGGCTCTGGATAGTTATCTGTAGCAGGAGCATGTCCAGGCACAGGTTGCTCATGCTGTCGTTTGTGGTTTAAGAATGCTTTTAAGCAGTTTTCTGCCCTGGGCGGGCCAGGTGTTCCTTGCCCTCATTCCGGTAAACCCACAACCTTCCAGCGTGGGCGTCACAGCCATCACAAATATGTCACAGTGCTGCAGAAATTTTGTTTATGGCCAGTTTTGGGGCCAGTTTATGGCCAGATTTTGGGGGGGGGCCTGTTCCCAACACATTTATGTCTTACTGGAGGATCAAAGATGATGATGAATCTTTCTGAGGAAACGTGTCTTTTCCACGCACTAAATAAACATTACGAAAACTTGTAATTATGCCCTGGAATTGGGGGGCGGGACTTGGAGAGCAATTACACTTAAATGATGTAAAAATGAAAAATGTGCTTTTCAAAAACCAACAGATTATAAAATTTTGCTTAGTATATACTAGAGGAAGTTTTTACAAGTTCTGTTGCCAACTAAGGGTTTAATTCTTCCTTCCTGTCTGGGAAAATACGAGATCTAAGAAATTATTTAAACTTGAAAGTATAGGATATTTGGTATGTTTTAGGGCTTCAAAAGCAAAATCTATCCATATGGCATAGAATTTTGTCCACGTTTAAGGCAGTATGGAATTCTGGCTAAGGGAGTATGCTCTTGAGCCAACATGCTAGGATTACTATCTGTGTGACCAAGGGCAAATTGCTTAGCTTCTCTGTGTGCCTCAAGGCTCCTCTTAGGTAAACTGGGGGTAACAGTGTATACCTGGAAGGATGGTAAGAGAACTAAGTGAATTAATTTCCATAAAGAAGTCTGTAGAGTGCCTGGCAATTTGTTAGCTGTCAAAAATATCAGTTACGATTTTAGCTATTAAGAATTCCTCTTCCCCAGTGCAACGAAAGAGCTCTTTTCTGGGTCATGTGTATTAGTAACCTCCAAAATCCAGTGTTGTGGCAAGCTTTTTCTACTTAAGATGGTTCCACTCCTCTTTAAACATAGAGGAAAAATGCAATGAGAACGAACTCTTAACATGTTTCCTTTGCTAATAACAAAGTAATAATTAAAGCAAGCATTGCAACAACAAAAACCAAAGCAATAATCCTTTTACTCTAAAAACCATTCAGGCAAAAGCCTCAAAGCGTATTTCAAAATATTGTGGTAAAAATGTTTTCAGCATATACTAATCTGATAAAAGCTCATTTTTTTAGTTGTTGTTCTTTGCCTGTAACAGGACCAGCTGCAGACAAAACCCCTCAGACACCGAGATAGTGAAGGGAGTGGCTTTAATCAGCTGGGAGCATCGGCAGGCTAGCGTCTTAAAATCCGAGCTCGTCAGATGCTCAACTTCTGTCCCTTTTAAGGGCTCACAACTCTAAAGGGGTCCACGTGAGAGGGTCATGATCGATTGAGCAAGCCAGGGGGTATGTGACAGGGGCTGCGAGCACCGGTGGTCAGAGTGAAACAGAACAGAACGGGAAGTTTCACAATGTCTTTCCATAGAATGTCTGGAATCTATAGCTAACAACAGTTGCTAGGTCAGAGGTCCAATTTTTACTACTAGGCTTAGGTCAGGCAGGCCCAGCCCTGGTTTTGGGTCTGGTTCTAGGTGCTGCACTACCTGTCTTTAGGTTCACTTCTCTTTCCTTTTCTGAGTATAAAACAATATGAGAGGGTCTCTCTCTTCCCTCATTTGCCCCCTGTGAGACTCTCACTTTTTATTAGTGGGAGTTCTCACTCTCACTTTCGCTATTTATGTCTTCTTGTGCAATATATTGATAGTGATTCATATAGTACACTTGTGCTGAAGCATTCTGGTGAACGAAGGTAGCGATGAGGCTTTTTATCATTTGAAGAAGTACACGTAACAAACAAGGGAGCAGTAAGCAGGTTCCTATTACTATTATAACCCTTATTATAAGAGTTTTAAATCCTCCTAGTGCTGGGAACTGCCTTCTAAACATAGCTTCAGGATCGAATCCATGCTACACTTGTATGGGTACATGTGCCAGTTTTGTCATATTTCTAACTATGTCTTTAAATACTTGCCTTTGATTATCTATGTGAAGACAGTAATTAGTAAGGTTAAATTTCTTATAGACCTCTCTTTCAGCTGCTAGCAAGTAGTCGAGAGCCAATCTATTTTGATAGATAGCATTTCTTATCTGAGTTTCTTGCCGCATCAGAATAGTCAAGGCTTGACCAGTTTTATTAGCGATGATTTCTAAAACAGCTTGCAACTGTATGATTCGGCTGAGCATGTAAATGGGGGTCTGGTATCCCCATGAGCCGTCTTGTGTCTAAGTGGCAGGCCTATAGTATTGTATAATTTTCTTAGGGGGCTATTCATTATTTTTCAGTTTGTTTATAGCTATGCTTTTCTTTTTGCGGGAAGCATAGACAGGGAAGCTGAGGAGTTCACATGTTTTTTATGGGCAGTAGAAAGAAAGATGGTTTAATAGTGCCAATAACACAACTACCTGTCCACTGGTCAGGCAGCTTAGCGTAGGTTCTATGTCCACATATCCAGCATAGCCCAGTGGGGCCGTCTAGTCCCAGTGGGATTCTGGGTGGGCCTAAATGGTCTGCAATTTTGGAAATTTACTGAATGGATTTTTATCTGTATGGTTTGAACTCCACCATGTATTTGTTTTTGTGGTACTATTATACAGTTTTTGTCCTAGGCAACTAAGTCATTCTATAGAATGAGTGAATTATTTCCTTTTTCTAGCTATGCAATATTGTCCAATAATTGAGACTTTTAGAACCTAGAAATGATCAGGGTGATTCTTTAGGGCCGGGAATTCATCAGGAACTGGGTCAGGAGGCACTAATTCTTGGGCTTCTTATGACCATTGATCTTCTATTATAGTTCTTTCACAAACATAACATTTAGAGACTGAGCTACATACCTTGAATAGAATAGCATTATACAAACAAGTTTCTTTTAGAGTCCTGGTACACTTATAATAACCATAAAATAATAGGACTGTAGCACTCTTTTGTCCTACCTCAGTGACTTGATGTGTATACTGGGAACAGTCCTCAATCTGAGGAAGGTCAGTTGAGGTCCTTACTGTACAAGTCCACATTTTAAGGAAAATGAGTCCCGAGATGAGTTTCCTCATGCTTCCGCTGTGCGTGGACCAGTCAGCTTCCAGGTGTGACTGGAGCAGGGCTTGTCATCTTTTTCAGAGTCACTTTGCAGGGGTTCGTGAAGCTGCTCCCATCCATGTACAGCTCCTAGTCTACTGATGTTTAAGGATGGTTTCAGAGGTTGGACCCACTAGAATAAACTGAGTCTAATACTTCTACACAGTTATGTTTAATTGGGCTCTCTGATACCAGGAGTAAGGTGGCCGGGTTTAGGGTGAGGCAAATTTTAATGGTTATGCAGGGATTTTCACAGAGCAAGCTTTGGTATCTAGCTAGCCTAGCACTCATTAGCTAATGATGTCCTTTGGTATTTATTAAAGTCACCACAGCATGGGGGGACTTTATGTTTACATTTGGCCTAAGAGTTAGCTTATCTGCTTCTTGTGCTAACAGGGCTGTTGCTGCCAGGCCCTTAGATATGGGGGCCAGCTTTTGGAAGCGCTGTCTAGTTGTTTTGAGAGATAGGCCACTGGTCTTGGCCAGGGCCCTACAGTCTGGGTTAAAACTCGAACTGCCATTTTTTTTTGACACATAGAGTGTAAAAAGTTTTGTCAGGTCAGGTAGCCCCAGGGCTAGGGCTGACCTGAGTTTTTCTTTTAAGTCATGAAAAGCTTGTTGCTGTTGGTTGAAATAGATGTAGTTTATCTAATTTATATTTTTGTTGACTGTCATCTACCAAAATACTGACTTAAATCCTGTAACTATTTGATTTCAAGCTTTAAATTGATCTGGTATTCCTTGCAGGGCTCCAATTGCATCTAAATAGATGTGAGAGTCGAAAGACCCATAAGGAGCTTCTCTCGCTTTACTATGTCTTATTTTTTTCTTCCTCTGGTTGATGAAATGCCAGGGTGAAAGGGAAAGCCAAATGGACTAAAGCACAAGTGCCACTCTAGTTATTCGGCAGAGTGCTCAGTAAAGGTCCACCACAATACCACCACACATCCGCTCAGGGATGAACAAGGGCTGACAGATTGATAAGCTCTTGAAAATTCTTAAGCTCACTGCATCCCTTCAGGTCTCCAAGGAATGCTAAGTTTCCTCCCTCTTGTGAGAGACACGAAGTGAACTTAGTGTTGGGACACGGAAGCTGGATGGCCCTCGGGGGCTGACCTGCGGGGTGCTGGACTTTGGGATATAGCAGAGAGGGAGCTTGGCATGACTTATTACTCCAGGCTGTAGAATCCTGGAAAAGAGCTACCATGGAACCCATGCTTAGTCAACTGGAGGACCGTCTTAGTGCAAAGGGGATAATCTGGGCCTCTGGCCTGCCATGTGCACAAGCATAATAATTGCTTTTGTTGAACGTGCAGATGGAATATTTGATCCATTTCAACCAGGCATTTGCATCTTGATATGCTGTCTTTTTTTTTTTTTATTATTATACTTTAAGTTCTAGGGTACATGTGCACAACGTGCAGGTTTGTTACATATGTATACATGTGCCATGATGGTGTGCTGCACCCATTAACTCGTCATTTACATTAGGTATATCTCCTAATTCTATCCCTCGCCCATCCCTTCTCCTCACAATAGGCTCCGGTATGCTGTCTTAATTACCAAACTTTGTTTTAAGTTTTTAACTTCTATGATCCTCTAGTAAAATGAAAGTTTCCTTTAGTACCTATTTTTATTAGTTTTTAGACCAAAGAAAGTTAAACACCATTTTATATTTAATAATGCTTCTTGTATGATTTTTATACTAGATAAGCTAAATTTTACCTTTATATTAGTGTGTTATTAATGTTAAACTTAATTTTAATAAAATCTTATAGACATATTTATCTAATTTTTAATGTTTGACCATAAGGTAAGATTTTATAGACTCTTTTTAACCTTTTATAATTTTTGTTAAAGAGCAGGTTGGTGCTTTAAGAAAAACCTGTTGCGTTTTTACTTTAATGTCCAGTTCACAGAAAAACTGGATGATACCTTTTTAACTTTAGCTAATATGCTTACACACAGAATTTTCCTTACAATTAACCTTTTAAAACTTGCTTAAACTTTCAAAACAATAATTTTTTTTAACCTTTTAGTGTAGGTAAAAATCCATATTCTTATGCCTCCTTATAATCTTTTTACCAAAGGTATATTTTACTTTTCTTACACATCTTGCACATAAACTGTTTCTTCAATAGTACTCAGGAGACCTTATTACTTTTAAATTATACAACATTTTTTGCATAAATTTTTTTATGACTTTTTTTCTTTCACGACTTTTGCAGACAATTCTTCAACATGTCTCAACTTTCTGACTTATTACAAACATTTCTTTCTTTAAACAACCAGTTAATTTATTTCAGGACAAGAATTCACCATATAACACTCTTATTACATAAGTTCTGCCTCTCCCCCCTGTTTTTTCCTTTTTTTCCTTTTTTTTTTTTTTGAAGATAACCATTGCCTTTTTTTTTTTTTTATAAAGCGAACTTTCTTTATATCTGTGGACTAGACTGTCTAAGGCCACAAGATTAGAAGTTACTGTAATACATGTTACACTGTTAACTTTTAGCAAACTTTACTTTGTTGAAAACCTTGTAAGTTTGGTATTTCAATTATCCTTTCTTATTAATAAGACGTTGTTTAAATTAACTTAGAATTGGTATAGACGGCTTTTAAAGGAATAGGGTACACTGTTTTTTTCTTAACTATTTGTATATTTCTTTCTTTCTCTTTTTCTTTCTCTCTTTGACTTTCTGTCTCTCTCTCTCTCTGACTTTCCTTTTGCCTTTGTCTCTTTCTCTTTCTGCCTCTCTGTCTCTCTCTCTCTTTTCTTGACTCCTTCTTTGTCTCTCTGTCTCTTCCTCTCTGTCTTTTCCTCTCTCTCTCTCTGCTGGTCTTTCCTTGCCTCTGCCAGCTGCTTATGCTGCTGTTCTCTTAACTACTGCGGCGGGGAAGGGGGTCTAAAATCAGCTGTAACTGTCTATGTACAGAAACTTGTCTGGGTGCTTTGGCTTACAGGTTACCTTGTGCCATACCTTTGAAAGAAGGGACCGGTCTAGGCTTCCTTCTGATGGTCAACCCACCTCTCATGCTGGCCAGTCTATTTCACACAAAGTTCTAAGTTTTCCTGGTGTCATAGTAACACCGTAATCTTCCTTAAATCCTTTCTTGAAATTTTTCAACATAGTTCCTAGTGGGGTGGGCTTACTTTGTGCCTGACCCATGTCTCCTTGAGACAAAACACCCCACACACACACTACAAAACACAGAATGGGTAAAAAGGGCACACACACTGTTACAGTTTACATCAAACCAGAATCAAAACCAAAATCAGAGTACCAAGAAATCCAAGCCAGGTCAAAACCAAAACCAAAGTATCAAGCAACCCAAGTCAAGTCAAAAACAAAAACCAAAGTGTCGGTAAAGGCACACCATGGGTGATCAGGCCACGCTTCCACTCAAATGGAGTAGGCAAGTTCCCAAGACCAGTCCTGTCAAGCAATTCAAACCAAGTCAAAACCAAAACCAAAGTGCTGATAAAGGCACGCCATGGGTGATCAGGCCACGCTTCCACTCGAGTGGGCAAGTTCCAAAGACCAGTCCTGTCAAACAATTCAAACCAAGTCAAAACCAAAACCAAAATGCCGATAAAGGCACGCCATGGTTGATCAGGCCACACTTCCACTCAAATGGAGTGGGCAAGTTCCAAAGACTAGTCTTACCAAGTTTCAGAAGTCCAGACTCCAAGTGCCAGTTCCTTCCCGGTGTTCAGCCACTGCATTGATCCTCCACGGGGGCCTGCCACACACTGCTCTGGCGAGGCGTCCCACCGGGGCAAATGCCTACCTGGGAGCGCTCTCAGGATCTGCGTCGCTCCGGCTGGTTGGAGTCCCCGGCAGGGATGTTCCACAGGGCAGGCTTAAGCCGCCTAAGGAGCTGCCTTGACCATCCGTTAATCACCTCGATTCCCAGTCAGGGAACCAAGAACTGTAGCGAGATGAGCCGCAGACAAAACCCCTCAGACACCGATAGTGAAGGGAGTGGCTTTAATCAGCTGGGAGCATCGGCAGGCCAGCGTCTTAAAATCCGAGCTTGTCAGGTGCTCAACTTCTGTCCCTTTTAAGGGCTCACAACTCTAAGGGGGTCTGCGAGAGAGGGTCGTGATCGATTGAGCAAGCCAGGGGGTACATCACGGAGGATGCGAGCACCAGTGGTCAGTGTGAAACAGAACAGAACGGGAGGTTTCACAATGTCTTTCCATACAATGTATGGAATCTATAGGTAACAACAGTTGCTAGGTCAGGGGTCGAATTTTAACTACTAGGCTTAGGTCAGGCAGGCCGAGGCCTGGTTTTGGGTCTGGTTCCTAGGTGCCAGGCTACCTGCCTTTAGTTTCTCTTGTCTTTCCTTTTCTGAGTATAAAACAATATAAAACAATATGAGAGGGTCTCTCTCTTCCCTCATGCCCACTAACATAAGCAAAACTTATCTCAGCCAAAGAGAGAAGTCAATGGTGATTTAAAAAGAAAAAAACAAAAACTCTCAAAAATAGTGTCATGTTGCAAGTAGGGAAAAGAGAATCAGGCTGGGCGTGGTGGCTCACACCTGTAATCCTAGCACTTTGGTAGGCCTAGGCAGGCAGATCACTTGAGCTCAGGAGTTCAGGACCAGCCTGGGCAGCATGGCGAAACTCCGTCTCTACAAAATTTAGTGGTATGCGTTGGTGTGCACCTGTAGTCCCAGCTACTCCGGAGGCTGACGCCAGAGAATAGCTTGAGCTTGGGAGGCGGAGGTTGCAGAAATTGCAGGTTGTAGAGGTGGAAGTTGTAGAGACCACGCCATTGCATTCCAGCCTGCCTAGGCTGTGGGAGTGAAACCCTGTTTCAAATTAAAAAAAAAAAAAAAATTGGACTTTTTTTTTTTTATAGGGCTGGGTGAATGTAGTTCTGTCTCCTACCAGAGTAGCCAGACATTTGGGAGCCAGGCCTCCCTGATTCAGGCACAAATACCCGCACACTTCTTAGACAATAGCTAAGAGTTAATCATACCCAGGCATTTCAAATATTATAAACAAGTTGTACTGGTTAGCTTTACAGTAAGGCCTGAGGCTTCAACATCTGTAGGGTATAGTCTGGTAGCCAAAAAAAGCTTCCCCAAATGGCAATTGTTTGGGATTACCCTGGGGACTCCTACTTACATATAGCTCTAGAAATGTAAATACAAGTCATATAATTTCATCCATCACTGGCTATAGGTAGAACCCAAGTATCCAAAATTTCTGCTCTATTAAATCTAATTCATTACGTTTCATTAAAATGGTAGATGATGTGTAATAGTCAAGATTTTGGCTAATTAAATATTATACAAATGAAACAATAGATTCTTACATGGCAGAAAAGCCTATTTTTTTTTTTTTAAATCAGGGTCAAATATATCTGTATCAACAAGTATTCTTTGAAGTATTTTTTGATCTTGCTAATTTTGCTAATCATTAGGAAATTCGTGAAAGTTGGTATTGTGATTGTTAAATATTTCCCAGGAATGAAAGAAGCAATTTCCCACTTTTCTGGATGAGCTGAACATAATGCTACGGTTCTTGCACAATGAGTAAAAGAAAGTCTTGACATTAATACATACAATATTGTTTCTCAATACATTTATTAAATACATTAGACTACAATATGCATTACCTTAAAGTCAATATATCATGTTTTAAATGCAGGAGGGCTAATTTTTTCAGTAGGAATGTGTAATTAGCAAAGGTGCAAGAGGCCATATGACAGTAGAATAGCGCTGGCAGAGGCAGGGGAGGAAAGCCGGATGGAACCCTGCTATCTTTCTGGGTCAGGGTTAGTCTGTACCGGTTAAACGGTGAAAGAGAAAAGGTCAGCGCAGGAATTTGGTATTTTCCTGACATCTCCAGATGCAAGTCCGGACTCTAGGACTTCTCTAGACTGTGAAAGCAGACCACGATTCTTCCTTGCACGCACCTAAGTGGCAGTAGGTTTAGGATGAAGGTGGCGGGGCGGAGGCCGGCGGTCCTCGCCCGTGCCCTCTGCACCCCTGTCCCGAGGTCGGGATGGCCGCGCCCACTCTGGGTAAATTTCAGGAGGGCCTGCGCTGGGCTGGAGAGCTCCGCCTGGATAAGCGAACAGAATCCTGCGAAGGTCGGCATTAAAGGGATACGCAAAATCAGCGTTGTAGCCCCCGCGGCTTAACCGCATCTATTTTTATATCTAAGCCAAGGTGACTCTTTAATACCAGGCCATCGCCCTGAGCTGGGCGTCGCGCTGCCGGGTGACGGCGGCCGGGGCGGGGAGAGGGGGCGCGGGTGCCTAGGCGGGGGCCGCGTGGCACCCCCGGGCTGGCCAAGGCCGCACCTGCCGGCCGGCGCTTGAGAGCCTGGGCTGGAGGGAGGCAGGGCGGCGTCGCCGGCTCCGAGGAGGGGCCGCTCCGCGCGGGCGGGTGGGGGGATTCGCGGGGGGCGCGGGCGCGGAGCGGAAGCGAAGGCTGGAGGCGCTGCGGCGCTAGTGCGTCACGTCGTCGGAGGGCACGGTGGGCCGCGGCCGACCCGCGACGAGGAGCCGGGCGTCCGGGGCGAGCGGGAGGCGGCCGCACCAGTCCTGGCAGCCGCACCAGCCCTGGCAGGCGCGAGCGGTGCGGCCCGGGACCGGCCGGAGGTCGCCAGCGAGCAGCCGCCGGCTCCATTCATTCGCGCGGCTCCGCCTCCTTTCCCGGGCTCTTCCAGCGGCTCCCGGGGCGCGTCTGAGGTGAGTGCGCTCCCTATCCCCGGCGCGGACGTGGGGTGAGGCCGAGGCGGTCGCGCCAGGCCCTCGCCCCCGCCGGCGCCAGTCCCACGGACACCGAGCGGCGACGCGGGACACCAGCTGTGAATGGCCCCTTGGGGCTGGGCCTGGCGCAGACCAGTGCGTGCCGCCTGGATCCGGGGCTCGCGTCCAGCTGGCGGCGGTCTGCGGGAATCCCGTAGGGCGTGTGGCGCCCCCAGGTGCGCTGGCCTCCGCCTCGGCGCCACCATTTTGTGTGAGGGAATGCTGGTCTTCTCCCCTCGCCTCCGCCGCGGGCCAGTTCGCAGCTGCGGCTGGCCGCCCCCTCCCCTCGTCCTCTCCCCACCTGGATGCTTGGCGTGCGCGCTGATTGCTTTGGCTTGGGGAGACGCGGACTCGGGGAGGTGTGGAACTTCAGCGTTTAGACTCGGTTCACGCGACCAGGTGGCCTCCAGAGATGCTCTGACCGTCTTCCCTTACCTGTAACTACTTTTGGAATAGATACTGTATGATTCTCTCTCCTCTAGAATGCAGGTCGTTGTAGTTTTGTCCTAATTGTGTTCTCAGCTCTCCATTATGCCATTTTTCAAGAGGCCTATGCCTTAGGAGGTAAAGCCTTGAACCCTGGGTGGTTTATGGCTCGGGGGTCTGGATTACACTGACTCCCATGACTGTCCTTGGGGAGAAAGGATGAAGCATTTCACTGGCTTTTCAGCGTCTGGGAAGCGGCGTGGGTATCGTATCGGGGTGGATTCGAAAATAACCACCTGATGCAGGTCACCTTTCCCCGCTGGGAGAGCAGTTCTTAACGTAAATTAAAACGGTGTGTACGGATTTTTTGTGGAGTTGGGACTGGAGGGACATATTTCTAAAACATTTCCAGAAGGGAAAGTTTTCATTGTGATTCTCAGAGAACTGTGACACAGTTTGTCATTTTCAAGGTTCCTGAGAATTTGGGAAATATTTTAATTCGTTGGCTCCTCGCGAATTACTCTACTTACGAACTGAGCAGATTATACCCAAGCCATTTGTATTTTGTCATTGCATCACAGACAGGGATTACAATCGGGAATGCTGGCTGTTGCATAATGAACACAGTTGGGCCCTGGAGGGAATTCACCGAAGTAGATCTGGGTTTGGTGTGCCATGCGATTTTATTTTTTACACAGGATGTACAGATAATCTTTGCAAACTACGTCCCTTATCCTACTATGAAGTGTTGACAAGAGGAAAGATTTTTAGTGACTAGTATGGACCAGACTAAATTTTTTAGTATTTTAGTTTTGCTTGTTTTGGAGGAAAGGCAAGGAATGAGATGGCGAGAGGCACCTGGGAAAAGTCCGTTTGTCCTAACACTCGAAGCGCAAACAAAGATAAAACATGATCATCATAGTGGACTTTTCTCCTTAAATTAATGATAAGGATCTGTTTGGGGAACTTAGAAATAGCTTACGTGAATAGCAACGTTGACCTTCCACATGAGTGACCATAAATTAAGATGTCTTACCTGTGGATTTTAGGTTCTAAAAGGCTTCAAATTAGTCTGACCTTTGAGATAGTATTCAAGTCATTACAAATGCTATCATTTATTTAATAAAGATGGAATATATATCCAACAAAGGATTTTGATTTGGAGAAAACTAATTAAGTGCTTTTGAGGAAAGATTTCCATGTCACCCTCCTTATTAAATTAAACTTTTCATTTTCTGTTTTGTTGAAAACTCCCACTAATTTTGTCTTCAAACAAGTGATTCCATATCGTGTACCATCTCTGGCAGAAATATCATGCTTCCCATTAAAGCTATGTTTGTTCTATAGGGAGAATTATGGAGGCAAGAAGAACCTTAGACATTTAGAGATGAGTCTTGGTTTAGGGAATTTAAGTAAGCAAAGCTTGCCTGCTAGGGATTGCGGGTGACCTGTCTGGACCTATCCTAGGCCTATGGGGGATGAGATTTTTTTTTTTTTTTCTAGCAAATAACAGCGCTGAGTCAAACACAACTCTTACACTTTTACATTGATTCTGTTATTATACAAGTCAGAGAAGTTCACTGAATTGGTAAGATTGTATTTAATTGACTCCAGTTTGGAAGTGATCTTGGTGTGCTTTTGTCTTTGAAGTTGCTTGAGATTTTGAACATTATTTTACCAATGGTTGAGAAATTGAAAACAAAAACCTAATATTTTTCTCTATTAGCTCCTGCCTAAATACTCCGTTTTAAGCCTTAAGCATATTATGTTCAGTCGTCTGCCTAAAAATTCAGTAAGATTTACTTTTTAAAGGTAAGTACAACATAAGAGAGTTGAGTATTCATGTAGAGGTTCCAACAGTATCTGTCTAGCTCACGCCTGTAATCCCAGCACTTTGGGAGGCCGAGGCGGGCGGATCACGAGGTCAGGAGATCGAGACCATCCTGGCTAATAGGGTGAAACCCCGTCTCTACTAAAAATACAAAAAATTAGCCGGGCGTGGTGGTGCGCGCCTGTAGTCCCAGCTACTCGGGAGGCTGAGGCAGGAGAATGGCGTGAACCCGGAAGGCGGAGCTTGCAGTGAACCAAGATCCCGCCACTGCACTCCAGCCTGGGCGACAAAGCGAGACTCCGTCTCAAAAAAAAAAAAAAACAAAAAAACCCAAAAAACAGTATCTGTCAAGGATTCTGTATAAAGGATTGTTGGTTGGGTAGGAAGTTAAAACTTGTATGTTCCCTCCCCTGAGATTTTGTGATTCTAAGTGGAAAAAAGGAATTGTGTGATTATCGTATTTAAGATGATAGTCTTCTCCCATGCCATTATTTTTTGTATATTTAGCCCTGAAATTTAAGTTCTAAATTTGCTGTGCCTCAGCAGTAGTAGGAATATTTCACAATTGTTTCAGTGATAACAATAAAATCACCAAGGTAGAATTATTAAGGAAAAGGTGTGATGATTTAAAGATAGTGAAGGAAAAACTAGGAATTTATCAGATATCCTAGAATACTTATTAGACTCTTGGAGTTTTAGAGTTGGTATATGATACCTTAACGTTTACGTGCTCTGTATAGGGGACTACTCATCTATGCTAGCCTGTTTTTTAGGCTAGAATTGTGACTTGCCTAGATTCCTTCCACCCCCACATGTGTTCTTTTTTTTTTTAAGAATACAGTTTTGGTTACTAATTGTTCCAGTGAAATGCTAGTTTTAGGCTAAACAAAGGTAGGTTTCATTTATTCCACAAACATTGAGTGTCTGTTGTGTGTTGTAGGGCACAAACAGGCCCTACTGTCATGGAGTCTATAGTTTAGTGAAGTATTGTGGATTACAATGTTAACAATTCCTTAAGGTCTAACTATACAAAGGTTTTTGAAAATACAAGTTGGGAACAAATTTAGCAAATTGCATATTTCAAAAAGTGCCAAGTTGCATGTTGTCACACTTTATTTGTAACTTCTCAGGTATAGAATTAGTTTAATTTGGAAAATTCATTCCAGTAGTCCTTGTAATGTGTACTGTTAGGCTGGGTACAAAAACATGAATGTGCAAAGTAATCTAGAAATTCAGTGTTAAAGATGAGACAAACATTAAGGAGATAATCCTGTCCTGTGAGTGAACTGAACAAAGTAATATGGGGCTTGCAGAGGAGGGCTGCATTAATTCTGTCTGACTGACTCTGGAAGGGCTTTACAGAGGCGGTGACAGTTGAACTTGGTCTTGAACAATGGATGAGTGAGAACTTGTCAGAAGTTTTTGGGGATGTAGGATACGATGAGAGACAGTCCCAGCAAATGCTAAAGTGTAGAGTTATAACCGGTCCTGTTCTGAAAACAGGGAAGTCAGTTGATCTGGCCCAGGTCCCATGGTGGTTGGGGCCTGATTGTGAATGGATGTGTATGAGTTTTGCTCCATGGTGATGGGGAACCAATAATGGGTTTTTGAAGAAAGGAATGAACAGAATGGGGTTCTCTCTCTCTCTTTTTAGGAAGATCATTCCAATAGCAGTTTAAACACTGGATTGGAGTGGAGAAAAGATACGAGCCTTTATGATAATCTTGGCAAAGCCTTGAAGCAAAGCTGTGGCTGTGGAGGTGACAGAGGAGGGGCTAGAGTTGAGACACATCTGCTGAAGTAGAAAGGCAGTATTTGAGGTCGAAGGAGATGTGCTTCGGTGTCACACAGACTGGATTTAAGTCAGGGCACCAGGACTCTGCTGCCATGGTTGTGTAAATGAGGGATAGTTACTTAGGCTTGGCTTCTTTAGCTGTAAAATGAGTATGAGACATACTTTGCAAGCTTATTGAAATGGCCAGAAGTAGTGTATAAAGCTCATTGACTGACATGTGATATGCGCATAATGATAGTATCACCCAATTTTGTTAATGATGACAATGAAGAGTTGTGTTAAGGGAAAAGAATGACTGAGTGGAGGATGACTTCAACAGGTTTTAGCATACAACTGGGTAGGTGGTTGCTTTGTTAGTATAGAATGTGAGGAGAGGAAGAAGAGAGGATTGTAGAGGGAGAGAAGGTAACATTTTTTTTCTTTTGGAAGATGGAGTCCCTTTTTTTGTTTTTTGTTTTCTTTTTTTGGAAGATGGAGTCTCGCTCTGTTGCCCAGGTTAGAGTGCAGTGGTGCAATCTTGGCTCACTGCAACTTCTGTCTCCTAGGTTCAAGTGATTCTCCTTCCTCAGCCTCCTAAGTAGCTGGGATTACAGGTGTCCACCACCATGCCTGGCTGATTTTTGTATTTTTAGTAGAAACAGCATTTTACCATGTTGTCCAGGCTGGTCTTGAACTCCTGACCTCAAGTGATCTGCCAGCCTTGGCCTCCCAAAGTGCTGGGAGCCACCATGCCTGGTCAACTTTGGATATACTTTATTTAGGTTTGGGTTTCCTGAGGGAGAATCCAGGTAGAGGTAGTGCGTGAACTGTTGCAAATATGAATCAGAGATCTAGGCAGATGATAGATAGTCGGGAGCTACCAGTGTATATATTTGGTAAATGGAGCCTCTAGACGGGATAAGATTTCTAAGTAAGAGCAAGTGGAATAACTGAGGCTTATAGTTAGGTGAAATATTGTGAATTAAAATGTTAAAAGGTTCCTTAAGTCCAAATGCACACAATTTTTGAAAATATGAATTGGGAACAAATCCATTTATTAGACTGTTTTTATTTTTGAAATGGAGCCTCACTCTGTCACCTAGGATGGAGTGAGTGGTACAATCTTGGCTCACCACAACCTCTGCCTCCGGGTTCAAGTGATTTTTAGTAGAGATGGGGTTTCACCCTGTTAGCCAGGATGGTCTCGATCTCCTGACCTCGTGATCCGCCCGCCTCGGCCTCCCAAAGTGCTGGGATTACAGGTGTGAGCCACTGGCCCTCGGCCTTATTTAGAAATCTTATTCTGTCTAGTGGTTCCATTTACCAAATATATACACTGGTAGCTCCCATATCTGTATTATCTGCCTAGATCCCTCTCCAGAAAGTTGGATTGTCCTGAGTGTCAAGGAAAGACAGAAACTTTTAAGTGACAGAAGGTGGTCAGTTTGGTGTAGTCTGTCATAAGGTCAAGAGAAGTAAGAATGAAAATAATCAGTTGAATTTGGAACTTGGAGGGTTATTGTAGATCTTATGAGTAGTAGCATTAATATAGTGATAAGGACAGAAGCCAATTTATTAATTCATAGAAGTGGAGAAAAAGTCAGTGAGTTTGACTTACTGTTATACAATGAAAGATAAAGTACTAAACCATACTAATAAAAGAATTTTGTAGTCTGAAAGCTTTTATACATGTATACCAGTGCTTTCAAGTTTGGATTGACTTGTGATGTACCTAATTAATTTATTCTGAGACTTCCATCAACAGTAGTTGCTACTCAGTGCAGTTCTATAGTTTAAGCCCATAGGCATAGGTTTGAATCCTGACTTTGCTGTTTCTAGCTGCCTGACTTTTATTAAGATACCGAATCCCTCCTGGCCTCAGTTTCCTCATCTGTAAGAGTGGTTATTACAGAATTCATCTCAAAATGTTGTTGACAGAATTACGTAAATGTGCTAATGTATTAATGGTGAGCTACTAATATTATTATCAGCGGAATTAGGATAGCTTTTAGTATCTAGTTCAGTGATCCTCATCTTCTTATCTTTTCTCCCTTTTATTATCTCTCTACACCCACCCCATGTACCATGTATGACACTTCGTTGAGGTTCTCTTCTTTTCTAATAATGATGGGGTGTCGCCTTGTTGCCCAGGCTGGTCTTGATCTCCTGGCCTTAAGCAGTCCTTTCACCTCAGCTTCCCAAAGTGCTGGGATTATAGGCATGAGCTACCATGCTCAGCTGAGGTACATTTCAAAGCAGTAATTTACTTAATTATTTTAAAAAAATCGTGATGTATCTGTCTCTCATCAATCAGAACTTTTGATTTATGTGAGATATAACCACAAGTTGAGTTGATAGAAATGTTAAAAATTAAGAAAACCTTCATTTTTTGTTAGTTTGTGTATTAATGTGAAGGAGATGTATGTTTTTTGGTTTTTGTTTTTTTGAGATGGAGTCTTGCTCTGTCGCCCAGGCTGGAGTGCAATGGCGCGATCTCAGCTCACTGTACCCTCCGCCTCCCAGGTTCAAGCAATTCTCCTGCCTCAGCCTCTTGAGTAGCTGAGATTACAGGCATGTGCTACCGTGCCTGGCTAATTTTTTATGTTTTTAGTAGAGACGGGTTTCGCCATGTTGGCCAGGCCGATCTCGAACTCCTGTTCTCAGATGATCCACATGCCTCGGCCTCCCAAAGTGTTGGGATTACAGGTGTGAGCCACCATGTCCAGCCTTGTTTTGTTTTTAAAAACTGAAAATAATTCATGTTAGCCCCCTCTATAGTTTTTATGGGTCCCAAACTAAGAGGCTGTCTTCTAATTTTAGATATGGTACTGTTCTCTATTAATTATTTATACTCATGAGTGGAAAATATAGCTAAATTTAGCAAAAAAGTACCCCAATTTTTTTTTACTTTTTAATTTTTCAACTTTTATTTTAGGTTCAGGAGTACATGTGTAGATTTGTTAAATGGGTGAATTGCATGTTGCTGGGGTTTGGTGTACAAAATGATTAGTCACTGAGGTAGTGTGCATAGTACCTGATAGGTAGCTTTTTGGCCCTTACACTCCTCCCACCCTCTACGTTCAAGTAAGCCCTGGTGTCTGTCGTTCCCTTCGTCGTGTTCATGTGTACTCAGCGTTTAGCTCCCATTTATAAGTGAGAACATGTGGTATTTGGTTTCTCTTCCTTTATTAATTCCTTTAGGATAATAGCCTCCATCTGCATGCATCCATGTTGCAGCAAAGGACATGATGTTTTTGTTTATTTGTTTGTATTTTTGAGACAGAGTCTTGCACTGTCACCCAGGCTGGAGTACAGTGGCGCGATCTGGGCTCACTGCAACCTCTGCCTCCCAGCTTCAAGCGATTCTCCTACCTCAGCCTCCCAAGTAGCTGAGATTACAGGTGCCTGCCACCAAGCCCCCCTAATTTTTTTGTATTTTTAGTAGAGACAGGGTTTCATTATGTTGGTCAGGCTGGTCTCGAACTCCTGATCTCATGATCTGCCCTCCTTGGCCTCCAAAGTACTGGGATTACAGGCGTGAGCTGCTGGCCTTGTTCTCTTTTTTTTTTGGATTATGTAGTATTCCATGAAATACCCAAATTGTAGACATCTTGATATTTGGCTTTAGAATATAATATATATCTAAAAATACTTGAAGTTAATTTCAAACCATGAAAGAAGAAATAGAAGTGATTCTGAATAAATTTTGTTTGGAGAATACAATTTTTTTGTATCTGAGGGGTGGAAAAAAATGGCATACTGGCTTGGATAGACTCAAGGGAAGTTGTTGTGCCTGTGACAGTACTTACAATGGGCACAGAGAAGTTTCTCCTGTCTCTAGCTGGAAACATACCAACTGTAACTAACAGTATTCTTTGACTAGTTTGTTGGCTGGTCATGTTTTCATGCACTGTAATTAATTCATTTTTGGGTAGAATTCATTGTTGGAAAGTCCCAGTTCTTTTACCCTTTAAAGATATGCAAAATAAGTCTAAACTTCTAAACTTTTCATCAGCATATTGATTCTTCAAATATTTTACGGGTAGATTTTTTTTTTTTTTTTTTTTTTGAGACAAGGTCTGGCTCTATCACCCAGGCTGGAGTGCAGTGGTGCAGTCTAGTCTTGACTTACTGCAGCCTCTACCTCCCTACAACCTCTGCCTCCCGGACTCAAGCCATTCTCTCTCAGCCCCCTGAGTAACTGGGACTACAGGTGCATGCCACCACGGCCAGTAATTTTTTGTAGAGATGGCGTTTTGCCATGTTGCCCAGGCTGGTCTTGAACTTGTGAGCTCATTGGCTCTGCCCACCTTGGCTTCCCAAAGTGTTAGGATTACAGGTGTGAGCCACTATGCCCGGCCAAGGGTAGCTTTCTTTCCTCCCTTCCGCAGTGGGAATTTTTTCTCCCAATTTCAGTTCCTCATCTGGTGTACCATGGTTTCGAGATCTTTTGCCCTCTTGGCCTTCTCCGTTGGAGGCATTCCAGTTTTGCAGTGTGATTTTTTTTTTTGAGGTAGAATCTTACTCTGTTGCCCAGGCTTGAGTTCTGTGGCGCCATCTCGGCTCACTGCAACCCTTGCCTCCAGGGTTCAAGCGATTCTCCTGCCTCAGTTTCCCGAGTAGCTGGGATTACAGGCACGTGCCACCATGCCAGGCTAATTTTTTTTTTTTTTTTTTGAGACGGAGTCTCGCTCTATCACCGAGACTGAAGTGCAGTGGTGCAATCTCAGCTCACTGCACACTCCGCCTCCCAGGTTCATGCCATTCTCCTGCCTCAGCCTCCCAAGTATCTGGAATTACAGGCGTCCGCCATCACACCTGGCTAATTTTTTTTTTTTTTTGTATTTTTAGTAGAGACGGGGTTTTACCATGTTAGCCAGGATGGTCTTGATCTCCCCAAGTGCTGGGATTACAGGCATGAGCCACCACACCCGGCCCTTTTTTTCCTTAAGATATGCCCCTTAGAAGGGAATAAAACACTGCAGATACTGTCTGATCCATGAAAAATGGAATATTTTTCCATCCCTGGATGGAAAATTTATTTCATCTTAAAAAAAACCTTGGTTATGGTTCATATTTAATCTAGTATCATCTAAATCTCAAGGTCTTCTTATTTGTCTCCGTCCTGCAATGAATAATTAAAAAACTATAGTGCAATGTAGTGAATTTTATTTTTCCCCTAGCTCTATTTTGGAGTAACTCATTAAAGAAATATTTGGACAAATAAAATAAAATACCTAGGAATAAACTTAACCAAGGAAGTAAAAGATCTCTACAATGAAAACTGTAAAACATTGATGCAAGAAATTGAAGAGGACATAAAAAATGGAAAGATATTTCATGTCCATATATTAGAAGAATCAATATTGTTGAAATGTTCATATTACCCAAAGCAATCTACAGATTCAGTGCAATTTCTATCAAAATACCAATGACATTCTTCACAGAAATAGAAAAAAAAAATCCTAAAATGTATGTGGAACCACAAAAGACCCAGAATAGCCAAACCTATCCTGAGTAAAAAGAACACAACTGAAGAAATCATATTATCTGACCTCAAATTATACTACAGAGCTGTAGTAATCAAAACAGCATGGTACCAGCGTAAAAACAGACATGTAGATCAATGGAACGGAATAGAGAACCCAGAAATAAATCTCTATACATCTACAGTGAACTCATTTTTGACAAAGGTAACAAGAACATATATTGGGGAAAGGAAAATCTCTTCAATAAATGGTGCTGGGAATACTGGATATCCATATGCAGAAGAATGAAACTAGACCTGTATCTCTTGCCATATACAAAAACCAAATCAAGAAGGACTAAAAACTGAATCTAAGATCTCAAACTATGAAACTGTTAACATAAAACATTGGGAAAACTCTCCAGGGCATAGGAGTGGGCAAAGATTACATGAGCAGTACTCCACAAGACAGGCAACCAAAGTAGAAATGGATAAGTGGGATCATGTCAAGTTAAAAAGCTTCTGCATAGCAAAGGAAACAACAAGGTGAAGAGACAACCCACAGAATGGGAGAAAATATCTGCAAACTGTCTATCTGACAGGGAATTAATAACCGGAATATATAAGGAACTCAAGACAACTCAGTAGTTGAAAACACATAATATTCTGATTAAAAAATGAGCCAAAGATCTGAGTAGATATTTCCTAAAAAAAAGACATACAAATGGCAAACTGGTATATGAAAAGGTACTCAACATCATTGATCATCAGCAGAATGGAAATCAAAACTACAATGAGGCCAGGCACTGTGGCTCATGCCTACAGGGTGGCTGAGGTGGACAGACTGCTTGAGCTCAGGAATTCGAGACCAGCCTGGGCAACATGGTGAAACCCCATCTCTACAAAAACTACCAAAAAATTAGCTGAATGTGGTGGTGCATACCTGTGGTCCCAGCTACTTGGAAGGTTGAGGTAGGAGGATCTCTTGGGCCTAGGAGATTGAGGCTGCAGTGAGCAGGGATTGCATCACCACATTCCAGCCTGGACAACAGAGTAGACCCTGTCTCAAAAACAAAAGCAAAAACCAACAAAAAAACAAACTACAGGGAGATATCTCACCCCAGTTAAAATGGCTTTCATCCAAAAGACAGGCAATAACGAATGCTGGTGAGGATGTAGAGAAAATGGAACCCTCTTATACTGTTGGTGGGAATGTAAATTACTATAACCACTATGGAGAACAGTTTAGAGGTTCCTTGCAATTTAAAAATAGAGCTACCATATAATCCAGCAATCCCACTGCTTGATATATACCCAAAAGAAAGAAATAAATCAGTATATCAAAGAGATTTCTGCACTCCCATGTTTATTGCAGCACTATTCATAATAGCTAAGATTTGAAAGCAACTTGAGTGTCAATCATCGAATGAATGGGTAAAGAAAATATAGTACATATACACAATAGAGTATTATTCAGACATAAAAAGGAATGAGATCCTATCATTTGCAACAACAGAGATGGAACTTGAGATCATTATGTTAAGTAAAATAAGCCAGGCACAGAAAGACAAACTTTGCATGCTCTCATTTAGGGGAGCTAAAAACATTAAAACAATTAAATTCATGGAGATGGAGCGTAGAGTGATGGTCACCAGAGGCTGGGAAGGGTAGTGGGTGGTCCAGGGAAGTGGGTCTGGTCAGTGGGTGCAAAAACATATTAGATTGAATGAAGAAGATCTAGCGCTTGATAGCTCAACATTGTGATGACAGTCAACAATTTATTCTACTTTTAAAAATAAAGTGTGATTGGATTGTTTGTGACACAAAGGATAAATGCTTCAGGTGATGGAGGTGATTATTATTATTTTTGAGATAGAGTCTTGCTCTGTCACCCAGGCTGGAGTGTGGTGGTGCAGTTTTGGCTCACTGCAACCCCCGCCTCCCAGATTCAAGCAGTTCTTCTGCCTCAGCCTCTTGAGTAGTTAAGACTACAGGCATCCGCAACCATACCTGGCTAATTTTTTGTATTTTTAGTAGAGACGAGGTTTCACCATGTTAGCCAAGCTGGTCTTGAACTCCTAACCTCAGGTGATCTGCCCATCTTGGCCTTCCAAAGTGCTGGGATTAAAGGTGTGAGCCACTGTGCCTGACCTTATGTGATTATTTACCCTGATGTGATTATTATGCATTGTATCCTGGATCAAAATATCTCATGTACCCCATAAATATATACACTGTTATGTACCCACAAAAATTAAAAATAAAAGATATATTGGGTAGGCATTTTACTTCGTCAGTTGTTATATTTCCTTTTTTTTTTTTAACTTTAGCTTTAAAACACTTGACTTCATTTTTATTGTGTAGTAACCATTTAAAAATTCTGAAGAAGAGGGGTCACGGCGTTTAGATATAGAAAAGTCTGAAGAAACTTTATTGCAAGGTTTAAAAACAACTCCTAAGGAGTGACTGAATAATCTGGTTGTTATATTCTATAATTGTATTACACTTAGATACATCATGGATTTCATTGGCCTTTTGTCTCGACCTTTAAACCTGGCCACCAGGTTAAACTCCTCTGGAGACAGATCGTGTAGGCTCATAGCTGAACTCGGCCACTTCCTAGCTGTGTGAACTTGGACAGCTTACTTAACCTCTCCACATCTGAGGCTCCTCATTCAGAAAGTGTGTATAGGAATACCTGATTCATAGGATCATTTCGAGGAATGAGATGTGTAGAGTGTTTCAACACAATGCAAGGTGCAAGATATGCAATCAGTAAATTTGGTGGTTCTCTTGTTATTATCATCATCAGAAAATACATTCTGAGTTTAAAAAAATGATTGTAAATGACATTTTGAGGTTATTATCCTTTTGTAAATTAAGACCTTTCTTCCTAGTTTCCATCTCCAGGTGAGCTGTAAGTGCTTGGAAGGAAAGTAATCAATTGTAGACCTGTATGACAGTAATCAACTGTAGACCTGTAGATCGCTGATAGCTGATCATTTGGCTCATCCTAACTTTTTACCTGTGCTGAAAAAGTAGATTATTTCTCTCTGGAGTTCTGAGCCTGGTAGGAGAGACAGATGAAGAAAAATGAACATTATTATGTATTATGTATTGTTATGTGATAAGTATATTAAAAGATTTATGCACAAGGTACTTACCATAACAGTCCCTCAACTTGTCTCCCTTCATTTCTTCCTACCAATCCAATCTATATGTAGCTGTCAGATAATTTGTCTTAAAGAATAGCCTTGAATGTCTCTTCCGTGCCTGAGGTCCCTTAATGGCCTGCTGCTTGTATACCAAGTGAGGTCTAAACTCTTTAATCTGGGATTCTTGGCCTGCTATGTTCTGTCCTTAATCTATTTTCCTAGTACTTCCACCACCATTTGTCTTTATATACCTTAATTCTCTTGGTAAATCCAACTGCTTGCCATTCTTGATATACTTTCAGTCATCCATTCAGCATATTCTTTTTTTTTTTTTTTTTTTTGTGAGGCGGAGTCTCACACACACAAAAAAGAGGGCACGATCTCAGCTCACTGCAACCTCTGCCTCCTGGGTTCATGCCATTCTCCTGCCTCAGCCTCCCGAGTAGCTGGGACTACAGGTGCCCACCACCACGCCCGGCCAATTTTTTGTATTTTTAGTAGAGATGGGGTTTCATCGTATTAGCCATGATGGTCTCGATCTCCTGACCTCATGATCCTCCCGCCTCAGCCTCTGAAAGTGCTGGGATTACAGGCGTGAGCCACCGCGCCCGGCCTCAGCATGTTTTTTTTTAGGGTCTTCCCCGCCATCTGCCTGTTGAAAGGCCGTCTGTTACTTTTTATCTAGCAGCATGTTCTTGTTCATCTGTGGCAGCTCTTCCTCTTAGCACCAGTGTGTGGTTTATTTATACAAACTTTTATTCAGTCATTCATTTATTTAGTAAATATGCTTTGAAGTTAAATAAGACTACTATCTCTTGTCCTTTCTTCCCTTGGGCCTGCTACCAATGAGAGGTAAGAATTGTACTGAATCTGGATAAATAAGCCCACCTGAGTTTGCAAGAGAGTAGCATGAGCAGGTTAATGAGGCCGTGGCTCCAAGTACAGAGTTGGAGAGGCCCAAAAGGACAGAATTAGAGAATCTGTGGTTTAGAGGCTGACATTTTTCCAAATTGCTGAGATACTCTGCTACATAGTGGCAGCCCATGGTTATATTTCTTAGTTGTCTAGTGAAAATACTAGGGAGTTTGGTCGAGTAGTGGTGGGGATTGTGACTCAGCAGAATATTTCGCAAATGGTATGCCAAAATTAAGTGCCAAGTTTTGTTTTGTTTTTGCTTTTGATGTGAGTTAGACATGTTTCCTTTAAAATGAAAACATCAGTCTTCATTGTTCTAAATGAGACAAATCTCTGTGCTATTTTATGTTAAAAATATCTACAACAGTGAACATATAGTTTAGACTCCTGTTTTTAAAAATTGGTTGTATCCTGGAGGTTTACTATGTCCAACCCCTTTTAACTTTAATAAAGTCCCTGTATAGTCAGATACGTGGTAGAGAAGCTAGGATAATGTAAGGAATTTTATATTGTCAATGTTGAAATGGACACAGTTTTATGGTTTATTAATTTAAGTACTTATTTTACCTTTCCTGATCTTTGTACACTGCTGATTATATTTAGTAGTCTGGGTTGTGAAGTACCAGAGTTGCTGACACATTCCACAGGCAAATGTATTACTTTACTGTACTGTGGTATGTAGTAGAGTCATGTGGAAGCTTCAATTACAAGCCCATTTCTGTTTCTTTCTCTCTCAAATATCTATTAATTTATTGTTAGACTTCTGCAAATGTTTCGAGGCATGTAAGTAGCATTCTCTATATCCTGCTCGTAGAATATAGATAGTAAGATAATGATTTATTATCCATTCCGGGTGTGGTAATTCAGTTTGTATTTTGTGTTCCAGCTGTTGAGCACCTTTGAAATAATCTTTTTTTTTTTTTGAGACGGAGTCTCGCTCTGTTGCCCAGGCTGGAGTGCAGTGGTGTGATCTCAGCTCACTGCAACCTCCGCCTCCCGGGTTCAAGCGATTTTCCTGCCTCGGCCTCCCCAGTAGCTGGGACTACAGGTGCCTGCTACCACGCCTGGCTAATTTTTGCATTTTTAGTAGAGATGGGGTTTTGCCATGTTGGCCAGGCTGGTCTCAAACTCATGACCTCAGGTAATCCACCCGCCTTGATTTCCCGAAGTGCGGGCTTACAGGCGTGAGCCACCGCTCCCGACCTCTTTATGAGTTTCATTTCAGCCTTATGAGTCCTGCTTTGCCTCCCCAGGGTAGAACACTAAAAGTTCATATTCTGTCTGCCTTGGAATTAGGATGGAGGCATGTAACCCAAATTTTGCCTATCACATGTATCCAAGAGAGACTGCCCTGCAAAGTGAGCTACTGGAGGAAGGAGGCCGTAAGGGGATTTGACTTTCTTCTCTTGTGTTTCCTCCCTTGGGGCCCTCTCGTCTTCCTTCACCTTACCAGGAGTAATTACTGTTAACAGTATAATGTATCCTTCCAGACTTTGCTGTACAAACATATTAATCTTTTAGAAAACTTAGCTGGGTGTGGTGGCATGTGCCTGTAGTCTTAGCCATTCAGGAGGCTAATGTAAGAGGATTTTTGAGTCCAGAAGTTTGAGGCTATAGTGAGCTGTGGTCGTGCCACTGCACTGCAGCCTGGGTGACAGAGGGAGAGTCTGTCTCTAACAACAAACAAAAACAAAGCAAAAAACGAATGCAAGTAGGCATTTTTTCAAAAAAAGAAGTTGAGTGTTTTTGATGTTTGTTTTCCTGTTTTATGAATTTTCTATTCATGCCCTTTGTCTCTTTATTTACATCTTAGCTTAAAAAAAAAACACTGCATTATTCGTCTGTATTAAGATATTAGATTGTATAAGTCATATTGGTTACAATTTCCTCTCAGTTTTTTCTTTTTAGATGCAAAAGTTTTGGGCAGGGTGCGGTGGCTCACACCTGTAATCCCAGCACTTTGGGAGGCCGAGGCGGGCAGATCACCTGAGGTCAGGAGTTCGAGACCAGCCTGACCAACATGGGGAAACCCCATCTCTACTAAAAATACAAAAAATATTAGCTGGGCATGGTGGCATGTGCCTATAATACCAGCTACTTGGGAGGCTGAGATGGGAGAGTTGCTTGAACTAGGGGACAAAGGCTGCAGCTAGCTGAGATCCCACTACTACACTCCAGCCTGGGCGATGGAGTGAGACTCTGTCTCAAAAAAAAAAAAGTTTTGATTGATTTTTCAGTTATTAGTTGCAGCAGTTTATTCCTTTCTCAACCAGAAGGAATTTTCCTCTATGTGTTCTGTATGTTCAGGTAATTTGCCCATGGTTACACAGCTAGTAATCCAGTTTGGCTCAAGAACAAGCTCCCTTAACCAGTATTTTATACCACCTTTCACACACTCTCAAAATCCTTTGCAATATAGCTGGATTTTGCTTTTGAAGGCCTAAAACATGCCAAATACACAGTACTTTTCATGCTTAAATGATTTCTTATCCAGGAGCATTTTCCTGTACAGGAAGAGAGAATTAAACCTTGAGTTGGAAAGAATACTTGGAAGACTTCCTCTGACATATATTAAGCAATCTTTAATCATATTAGGGCTGCCTAAGGTGCTGTGCTTTCAGACATACCAATATAATGGAAAAAAATGGACATCGGAGTTGGACTGCTGGGTTCAAATACTAGCTTTGCTGCTTACTAGTGTGCCCTTGAACAAGTTACTCAGCCACTTTGTGTCTTTGTTTCCTTTTTGGCCAAGTGAAGAGAATTAAAACACCCACCTCATGGGTTTTTGATAAAAGTTACATCAGGTAATACACATGAAGTGTTCAGAATAGAACCTGGCACATAGTCCACTATCGGATTAGTGGTTATAACTTCAAAAGACGGTTTTGCTTCCTACTTGAAATAAGAAGAGCCAACAGGTATGAATCCCATTCAGCTTCCTGCTCCATTACCTAATTTATAGGCAGTCCTAACCCATCCATAATTAAATGTTTTTACTTTCCCAGAAAACAGAAAAGGATTGCTGAACAGTGTTGAGGCCCATCTGAGATTTTGATAGTTGTAGCAGTTATTTTTGTCATATTCAAAAACTCAGCTTTCATAGTAGAAAAAGGTGAGTGGTTAGAGGAATCTAGCATTTAGGACCTTGGGGCAGGAGCGATAGAAGAATAAGTAAGGTAAAGATGATGAACTGATGTAGTACAGGGCCCAGGTTAATTAGAGAAGGAAATGATGTTAGAAAACAGAAAGGCCGGGCGTGGTGGCTCAAGCCTGTAATCTCAGCACTTTGGGAGGCCGAGATCGGCACATCACGAGGTCAGCAGATCGAGACCATCCTGGCTAACCCGGTGAAACCCCGTCTCTACTAAAAAAAATACAGAAAACTAGCCGGGCGAGGTGGCGGGCGCCTGTAGTCCCAGCTACTCGGGAGGCTGAGGCAGGAGAATGGTGTAAACCTGGGAGGTGGAGCTTGCAGTGAGCTGAGATCCGGCCACTGCACTCCAGCCTGGGCGACAGAGCAAGACTCCATCTCAAAAAAAAAAAAAAAAAAAAGAAAACAGAAAAGGGAGGAAGCGAGAGGAATCATAATAAGGTTCAGAAATAAGGTTGAGAGCGTTGCTGATTATGTTGCCTGGATACCTAACCTATTCTCAGTGTTGGAGAGACAATTGTGAGAGGTAGGATCATGACTTGGATTGGTTGAGATAATTATTTTTTTTTGCTTGAGAATTCTTTCAGCTCTGTAGTGTACATATTTTTTTTTTTGGATCTGCCTCTCCCCACAAAGCCCCGAAATAATAACAGTAACCTGTAAGAATCATGAAATAACTTAGGAGCTGAACATGTAGAATACGTTCCCCTCTTTGAAGAATATAGTTGGCATCCAGTAATCAACAATAAGTAGGGAAAAAATCACAATAATATAGATTTGTTTTCTAACTCTTTTCATTCTTAAGGGTATTCATTCTGTCAAATATATAATTTTTTTTGGAAAAAGGAATTATTAAAAGGTAGATACAATATAGCAGATGCTGATGATCTTAGATCTCTTATATAAGAGGTCTTGGTATTATGTCTTTTATACAGCTTACCCTGGATTAATGAGCATACCATTTGCTTAATTTGTAAATTAGTTTGGACACTTTTTACACTTCGCTGTCCATTCCGTGTCAGTTTTTTGATGAGTTCACTTAAGGCTACATTAAGCTTTCTCATTCATGTAGAATCTAGTTAGGCCTTTTGGTTTATCTCATGGACAGAGTATAAAGTACTTGACAGAATTTGATCTGACAGCTTTACAGTTACGTAACATAGAACAGAAGCTTAAAAACAACAAAAAAGAGAAGCAAGGGATTTATCATAGCAACCTATATTTCTCTCTGGAACTTTACCACCCTTCCACTGCCTCTCTAAACTAGTAGCAGAACCACTGTTAGGCTAGCAGTTTACATAGTCTTAAATTAACCAAGACTCCAAAACAAACAAAAAAACAATTCCAAGCATTTAGAGGTGAGAAGGTCTTTAGGATTATCCTGTCCAGTTGCATCACGTTACCAATGAGAGTACAGAAGCCTAAAGAGGGTAAGTAACTTGCCTGTGGTCATAAAGCTAGTTAGTGGCAGAGCCGACCCCACAGCCTAGGTCACAGAATTACAGTTCTACTGCTCTTTCTGGTGTAATATGTGAATAGAATATTTAATGGTATCATTATATTTTACAAAAGAAAATGTTATGTAACCATGACAAATACTATATTTGATTTTGCATATTTAATAAAAAATAATTATATTTAAAAGTATATCTGATTGCCTGGGTTCATATTTCTTTAGCCTCACTAGTGGTATGATGTTAGTCAAGTCTCTTGAATTCCAAAACTGTTTCTTCATTTATCAAATGCGGCAGATAGGAGTTCTTTGTTATATAGTAAATGTGACAGTCTCTAAAGCCTGATAAAGGGATATTTCTCAGTAAATGTTACCTGCTGCTGTTACTGATTTATAATAATAGTTTCTAATTCTTTCATCTTCCTTTAAATTCAAATAAAATTTAGCACTGAGAATGACTGGAAACAAAAGTAATGGATTTAAGAACAGATTTGCAAACATAAAAATATTTTAGAAGAGAGATATAGGTGTGTGTGTGTCTGGGCCTTTGGAATTAGGGAAGTGTTTTCTGTTTTTTTAAATATTAAAAGCTATGATGGATATAGTTGTTTTTAAACAGTGTTCAGAAATCACAATATCTAACTAAGGGGTTTCTCCCCTGGTGTTCTTCTGTATGCAAATATGAGGGTATCTAAATTGTCAGACTCCAGGACACAGGGTTGTTTTGTATTTAAATAACATTTTGTATATTAAAAAATAATCTTTGACAATAATAAAAATAAGCCCAGAAGTTATTTTTTCTGTTAAAAAACCCAACTTGAAAAAGAGAATGAAGAATCACTAATTTTTATTTTCATACTTTAGTGATGTTCTACTTGCCTTTGACCTGTAGTAGTGTCTTTTTGTATAGTGCTGTGTTTTCGAATGTGCTGACATACTATTGGCAATTTGGTAGATATCTTAAGATTATATGCAGGTGAACACTTCTAGGAAATTTAATGCTGATTAGGAAAATGTATAATCTAATATATCAAATTGGTGGTTTCATAGGTCTTAGTATTTTTCCCTTTATTGTTGCACGCAAGTCTTAATAGTTTAGGGTTAAAATGTTTCTAAAAAAGTGAGTTGAGATTCTGATACATGCTACAACGTGGACGAACCTTGTGACCATTATGCACAGTGACATAAATGTGACACAAAAGGACAGTTATCCTATAATTTCACTTAAATGTTCTTAGAATAATCCATTTCATAAATAGGAAGTAAAATAGAGGTTACCAGGGGCTGGTGGGAGGAAGGAATGGATAGTTACTGTTTAATGGGTACAGACCATGTTTAGGGTGATGAAAAAGTTCTGGAAATGGGTAGTGGTGCTGGTTGCACAACATTGTGAGTATACTGAACTGTATACTTAAAAATGGTTAAAATGGTAAATTTTGTTATGTATATTTTATCACAATTATAAAAGGGGAGCAGGGATGGGATGAGAGGAGTGCTTTTTTTTTTTTAAGTGAATTGAGAAAAATATTAGATAGTGATATAGGCACTTGACACTCAGAAAAATGTTGATGGTGGTATGCAAATTATTGAAGTTTGGACAACACTGAGATAGAGGAAAGATCAGTGGACTTAGGGATACCTGTCCTGTGTTCCAGTCTCACCCCTGCCATGACCTAATAGGGTGGGCCTGTACACCACCCTTATATAAGGCCTGTTAGGGCCTCACACAGTGGCTTACACCTGTAATCACACTGGAGGCTGAGGCAGAAGGATCGCTTGAACCCAGGAGTTTGAGACCAGCCTGGGCAATGTAGGGAGACCTCGTCTCTATAAAAAAATACAAACTAGCTGGGTGTGATGGTGTGTGCTTGTGGTGTTAGCTACTTGGGAGGCTGAGGCCAAGACTTTTAAGACTATTTGCTACCCTAAAGTTCTCTGATTGTATGTTATGACTTTGGGTCCTTTATTTAGATGACCTAGTTTGCTTATTTAATAGAATTTTATCCTTTTCAATGATCAAACTAAAATAAAATGCATATTTAGAATTTTAAATATGAAATTAGCATTTAAAATCTTCTAAGAACCATAGTATCATAGTAACAGTAGGTGAAAAAGAAATCACTTGTGAACTTGAACTTGCTATTCTATAAAACTCTTATGTCCATTTTGTATTCTTTATGCTGCCATATTATTTTTACATGGTTGTGATTGACCATGCTTTTATAGACAAAGTTTCTGGAAGCAGTCTTCAAATACAAATTTCCATTTCATGCTTTAGATTACAATTGCTTTTAGTAAATGAAAAATTTAAATGTGTTTCATCCATACTTTGTTTTGGTAGCTAATATTCAGGTGAATCTTTTGAATTGATTTAAGTGGAATGCTGTGACATTAATCCTCTTGAGCCTCATCTCGTCAATGATATGGTATAATAAATGTCTCAGTGCTTTACTTGGATATTTGAGTCTTTGATACAATTATTTGGACATTATATATTTGGGGTCTTCTCTGTAAGAGAAGAAAAACAGTTACTACGTTCTGTTTTCCTAGTCATACTTCTTTTATCCACTATTGACCATTTGTTTTGTGTTTATAATTTCATCTACAGTTTTAATCTTCATTGGAATTGTTAGATCTGACTGTAGAACATAATATTTCCATAGTTTACTTTTACATATTGAATTTGATAGAAATACAAATATTTGCCCAAGCTAACAAAGAAGCTTCCTTCACAAATAGAGCTACTGTTTTATTTTGTGATCCTTTTCTAACTATAACATCTTACTTGCATAAGCTCCTGGTTGATCTCTCTTGAAATTCATAGGCTATTTAAAAGTTGACTGGAAATCTTGTGGTATTACTTCCAAATCATTTCACAAATTTTTCTTACCTTCTCTTTAATTTAGACATTTGCATTTACTAACAGTTGAAATGAATTTGTACTTTCTGTTTTTAAGTTTTGATTTTTAAAAATCAATTTGATTTAGAAGTGTACATTTTTATATAAAATTAGGCTCCCAACCATATGTACATCAAGTTTTAAAGTCCTTAGGACCTAAATTTCAGATTAGGGTAAAAATAGTTCCTCTTATCATCATCATATCTTCAAAATTCAGAAAAACATAATTATTAACTGTTATGGTATATGTCAATCCTGTGTCTTTTTTTGATGTTTCTCTCATATTTCCGTTAGATTTTCAGTTTCTTGCCTTCTAATATTTTTGTGATAAAATAAGTTTGAAGGTCATTTCAAAGAGGAAAGTAACTTTTAGTTGATCTTCTGCCTTCCCCTTTGTAAAACTGTTTTAAATAAAAATTGAAGAGGTTATTGGGTAAATGCAAACTAGGTAACTTTTAAAAGAAGATATTCTATACAACTTTATACTTCCTTTAAGAACTAATAGCGGCCGGGCGCGGTGGCTCAAGCCTGTAATCCCAGCACTTTGGGAGGCCGAGACGGGCGGATCACGAGGTCAGGAGATGGAGACCATCCTGGCTAACACGGTGAAACCCCGCCTCTACTAAAAAATACAAAAAACTAGCCGGGCAAGGTGGCGGGCGCCTGTAGTCCCAGCTACTCGGGAGGCTGAGAAAGGAGAATGGCGTAAACCCGGGAGGCGGAGCTTGCAGTGAGCTGAGATCCGGCCACTGCACTCCAGCCTGGGCGACAGAGCGAGACTCCGTCTCAAAAAAAAAAAAAAAAAAAAAAAGAACTAATAGCTTAGTATTTGATGTCTCATAAGTTTATTTTTTTATTTTTTATTTTTTTGAGACGGAGTCTTGCTCTGTCACCCAGGCTGAATTGCAGTGGCGTGATCTTGGCTCACTGTGTACTCCATCTCCTGGGTTCAGGCGATTCTCCTGCCTCAGCCTCCTGAATACCTGGGACTACAGGCATGCTCCACGACGGCCAGCTAACTTTTTGTGTTTTTAGTAGAGACGTGGTTTCACTGTGTTAGCCAGGATGATCTCCATCTCCTGACCTCGTGGTCTGCCTGCCTCAGCCTCCCAAAGGGCTGGGATTACAGGTGTGAGCCACCGCGCCCCGCCCATATGTTTATTTTTTATTTAACTTTTTATCATGGAAATTTTTCTTTTCTTTTCTTTTCTTTTCTTTTTTTTTTGAGACAAGGTCCCACTCTGTTGCCCAGGCTGGCAGGATCATACCTCACTGCGTCATCAAACTCCTGGGCTCAGGTAATTATCTCACCTCAGCCTCCTGAGTAGCTGGGACTACAGGCGCATACCACCATACCCAGCTAATTTTCATATTTTTTGTAGAGCCAAGGTCTCACTATGTTGCCCATGCTGGTCTCGATCTTCTGAGCTCAAGCGATCCATCCTCCTTGGCCTCCCAAAGTGCTGGGATTACAGGCATGAGCCACTGTGCCTGGCCTTGTCATGGAAATTTTCAGGAGTAAGCAAATCAGGATACCCTCTGCAATGCATTGACGTGTCTTTTAAGTAACTTTTAATTTATATTTTCTTTCCATCTTACTCTTTTTCTGTAAACTCCATGTCGTATATTTGGAAGAAACTGAGTTATTCTAAACTTGGTTGACTGCATACTTAAGGCATCATTTAACACATTTTTCTAATGGCTTGGTTAGATTTAGGTCCGATTTTCTTGTTGCATCACATCAGGATGCAGTAGGGTGTCTCACTTTTGGTAACATTAGTTAGCCTGGGTATATAGACCTAACAACAATGACCACCTATGTCTACCAGAAAACTCATGCGTGAGTGCTTATAGCAGCTTTATTCATAATTGCCAAATACTGGAAATAGCCAAATGTTCATCAACAGTAGAATGGGTAAATAAATTAACTGATAGATGCATCAGCATTCTTGTTTCTCACGGAAGTAATGTTGAGTGAAGAGAGTTAACACAGTAAAGAGCATACTGAATGATTTCAAATATAAGAAGTTCAAAATGAATAAGCAAATTAATGTCTCATTTAAAAATAAGATAGACGGATGAAATAATACTACCTATTAAAAAAGTCTTTTCCCCGCCAAATGAAGTGTCTCTATTATTACATACTCAATTTCCATAGGTATGTGCATTTCTGTATCTTGTTCCATTTGTTTATTCACGTGCCTGTATCACATTGTTTTAATTATAGAAGTTTTATAAGATGTTTTAATCTCTGACAGGGTGCATTCTTCTAGCTATTTTTGCTTGTCCTTTCAAATTAATTTTGTAATCAACTTTTCTTCAGGAAACAATAAAACCTTAAAGGTATTTCATTAGGATTGCATTAAATTAGTAGATTATCTTAGGGAGATCCGGTACCTTTATGATGCTGAAGCTTCCAAGAACATGGTTTTTCTTTCCTCTTGTTCACTTTCAGGAATGCTTTGTAGTTTTCCTCATACAGATTTTATACTGTTTCTGTTGTTGATTTTAAGCCTATTTTGATTTTTGCTGTTGTAAATGAGGTCTTCATCTCTATTTATACTTTTTTTTTTTTCTATTTTTACTTTGCCTCCCCCCCGCCCCTTATTTCTTCTTACTGTTATGTTGTATATATGAAGACCTGGTTTCTGTATGCTAATTTTATGTCCTATTTTACTAAATTTTCTTGTTGTTTGGAATAGTTTTTTCATGGATTTAAAAAAATTTTTCAGTTAAGTATATTATTTGCAAATAATAGATATGACAGTAGCTTCACTTCTACCCTACTCCGACCCCGGTTATTATGCCTCTAATTGCTTTCTCTTGTCTAATTGCATTGATCATTGCTTACATAATGTTATATAGTAGTGGAGTCCTTGTTTTTCTAATCTTTAGTGTTAAAACCTTTAGTGTTTCCCCATTAAAGATCTGGCTTAAAAAACAAATAACGACAACAACAAAAAAAACCCAGCTATATAGGCCTGGCATAGTGGCTCAGTGTCTGTAATCCCAGCACTTTGGGAGGCCAAGGCAGAAGAATCTCTTGAGCCCAAGAGTTCAAGGTTGCATAGAACAACGATTGCACCAATGCCCTTGAGCCTGGGCCACAGAGCGAAACCCTATCTCAAAAAAAAAAAAAAAAAAAAGCTATATATATGAGAAATATAACTTATATACCATAACATTCATCTGTTGCAACCGTACAATTCAGTGATTTTTTTTTTTTTTGAGACACTCTTTCATCCAGGCTGGAGTACAGTGGTGCCGATCTTGGCTCACTGCAACCTCCACCTCCCGGGTTCAAGCGATTCTCCTGCCTCAGCCTCCCTAGTAGCTGGGATTACAGGCACCTGCCACCATGCCTGACTAATTTTTGTATTTTTAGTAGAGACGGGGTTTCGCTGTCTTGGCCAGGCTAGTCTTGAACTCCTGACCTCATGATCCACCTGCCTCAGCCCCCGAAAGTGCTGGGATTACAGATGTGAGCCACTGTCCCTGCGGTGATTTTTTAGATTTTTTGTTTGAAATTTATAGGGTTGTGCAGCTGTCACCACAATCTAGAACATTTTCATTATTCCAAAAAGTTCCCTTGTGTCCTTTTACAGTGGCTTTTATGTTGAGTGGTTTATGAGAGTATATTTTATATGTATATTTTTGTGTGTATGTACATATAAATATGTCCTATGCCTGTGTAACCATATTTATTGTTTAAGGAAGTATCTGTTAATTTATTTCATTGCCTGTTTTTAATACAAATGAATAATGTTTGAAAGTTTTCTTTTTGACATACATGGTTAAATCAGCAGGTTCAAGTTGTAGTCTGTGGGCATAGTGAAACAGAAAGATCTTGTTGCAACAAAATATGGCAACATTGTAGTAAAATTTATTTTCTGTGAGTAAAGGAAGATGGCATTTCATATTCTGAACCGTTTGTTCCATATTGTTTGTTAAAGAGGATGGCATTCCCTGTGGATATGCTGGAAAATTGCAGCCATGAGGAATTGGAAAATTCTGCTGAAGATTACATGTCAGATTTAAGGTGTGGGGACCCTGAAAATCCAGAGTGTTTTTCTCTTCTCAATATTACGGTAAGGTGTTCTGCAGTGATTGTCATCAATCTTTTCAGTCCAGTTTATACATGAAATAAATATCCTTTTTAAAAAAAATCCATTTTAAGTGTTAATCATTAATTTTTGAAATCTTTACAGAAATCTATTCAGTAAAATGGATAAATATTGATTGATCAGTTTTTAAAAAGGCAAACTCCACAGGTTATTGCTATTTGACTTTGTCTTTAAAATTATATGTGAGAAGTTCGCCAGTTTTGCTAAGACTGTTTACTATATTTGAGCTACTTCAGATTTACTTTAGATTTGGAATTTGTGAGTTTAGAAAATTTTTTAATTAAAAAATCAGCAAAATACTAAATTATGCATTTTTTGTGCCATGAATCTTTTCTTCCTTTTTCTAAAAAAGTAAAATCAAATTTTCTAGTCAGTAAATTATGATATTTTGTGATAGAAAGATCATTAGACTTGGAATCATTAGAGTTTCACTGTGAACTGTGGTGGACAAATTCCTTAACCTCTCTAGGCCTTGGATTTTTCTTCTGGAAATACTTAATTCTTGAGTCTTCCCCAGCACCAGTATTTTTATAATTCTCTGAATTGTAATGTTATCTCTAAATAGGGAATAAGTGTTGAATTAAGTGAAGGCAAAAAAATATTAAAGCATATTAATAGCATGTATCTTCCGAGAAAAATTAATTTACTTGACTGCTTTTTTTTTTTTAACTAGAAAATGGGATGTCTTCCTCAAGTAGTCTAAATAACAGATAATAGATTATAGTTGTTTTTTAATGACTTTGTGGGCCATATTATAGCTTTGGTTTTTATTCAGATATGTGACTAGAACATAATATTTATTGAAACAACTTTTCATATTTTCCCTAAGACAATAAAATTATTCCAAAAGGGAAGTCTATTTGATTTACTCTTTTTTTTAGAGACTAGAAATAATGTCTCCTGTAAAATAAAGTTAATTAAAATTAACATAGGAAAAGTTTACTACTTGATAAAATATTTTTTAAATGTATTTTCTTAACAGACTGTTCACTAATTTTTATTAATTCGTCATTTCAGATTCCTATTAGCCTGTCAAATGTAGGCTTTGTACCTCTTTACGGTGGAGATCAGACCCAGAAAATTCTTGCTCTCTTTGCACCTGAAGATTCACTGACAGGTCTCTTTTTGCTTAATTTTTATAAATTAAGAAATTTTCCTCCAAACTGTTAGAAACGTATTTAAAAGGTAGCTACATGAAGGAATTTGTTTTTTTAAAAAAAGTGTTTCAAATTGTAATTTTAGGAAAATGTAATTCTTAATTGCTTATAGCTAAATTTTCTCATACTGCTATAAAGAACTTCTTGAGACTGGGTAATTTATAACATTTTAGGAAAATGTAATTCTTAATTGCTTATAGCTAAATTTTCTCATACTGCTATAAAGAACTTCTTGAGACTGGGTAATTTATAACAAAAAGAGATTTAATTGACTCTCAGCCAGGCACGGTGGCTCATGCCTGAAATCCTGGCACTTTGGGAGGTTGAGGCGGGTGGATCACCTGAGGTCAGAAGTTCGAGACCAGCCTGACCACCATGGTGAAACCCCATCTCTACTAAAAATACAAAATTAGCTGGGTGTGGTAGTGTATGCCTGTAATCTCAGCTACTTTGGAGGCTGAGGCAGGGAGAATCGCTTGAACCCAAGAGGCAGAGGTTGCAGTGAGCCGAGATCACACCATTGCACTCTAGCCTGGGCAACAAGAGTGAAACTCCATCTCCAAAAAAAAAAAAAAGAAAAAAAAAATTAAAAATTGACTCACAGTTCCGCATGACTGGGGAGGCCACAGGAAACTTGCAATCATGGCAGAAGGGGAAGCAGGCACATCTTACATGGTGGCAGGCAAGATAGAGTGTGGGTGCACATGTGAAGGAGGAACAGTCAGACATTATAAAACCATCAGATCTCGTGATAATGGGGACCCCCATGCCGCCATGATCCAATCACCTCCCACCGAGTCCCTCCCGCCACATGTAGGAATTGTGGGGATTACAGTTCAAGATGAGATTTGGGTGGGGATGCAGCCGAACCATATCAATGAAATAAAATAAAAATGGTGTAAATGAGGCTATAAAGTACAATATTAGTATTTGGTAAGTTTTATATAGATATTCAAATATAAAGTATATGGATACTTTATAGTACAATGTGGCCTTATTAAGTCTAAAAGTGTACTTTAAAACTTAGATGTTAATGATTATTTATTCTCTTTTAGCTGTGGCACTTTACCTTGCTGATCAGTGGTGGGCTATTGATGATATTGTGAAAACATCTGTTCCTTCAAGAGAGGGGCTTAAGCAGGTAACAAGATCCTCTAATTTTGAGTGTTTCTTTTGAGGCCACTTCACAGTGTTTCCTGTAAACAGTGATAGTTTTTGAGCTCTTCCCTATTTAAAAATAATCAGGTTATGTTAAACTCTAGAATTTCATTCTTATGAAGAAGCCAGCATTCAGGTTGGGCTTCCTCTATTTTTATGTGATTCTGTAAGTATCTGAGATTGGGTGAGGAAGAATGAATACCTATGGATCAGTTGAGCTTTGGCTACCTTAAACCACTTTAGCTTCTGATTTTCTTATTTGTTAGAGGAGAAGCTAGTTCTCTTTATGTAATTGTTTAGCTTCTATCTCTAGGAGAGACTGACCAGGAAACTTGTTTATTAGTAGGGCCTCCTCAGGTGGTCTATACAGTGTTCCTAACAGTGGAATGACCAGGTTCGGGAGAGAACAAGCTTCCAGCCTCTGCAGGGTTATAGTAGAAGCCAGCCAGCTGAAGAGTGTTGCAGGAAGGAAGCTGGTTTTCATGCCAGAGATGAAAGGGTTTAAGAGACATCTCTAGTGCTCTAGTTATTGGAGGATAAATAGGACAGGATGTGGAAAATCCATAGAAACCAAGATGTAACATATTTAAGGAGGCAGAGCATAATAAAATAATGATGAAATCTTTGGTGGCTGGAACAGTGAGATTTATAATATTGGAGAAATAGGAAACTGACTTGGTAGAAGTGCATTAGACTTTGCTTACTTAACAAGAATACTGACTTTTTGGAGAAGCAGTACGATTCATTAATTAAGTATAGAGTTTCTTGTTAATTAATCCTAAAAGAGACCCTTGATGAGGAGCATATTTTGTTTTTTTCTTTTTTTTGGGGTGGAGTTTCGCTCTCGTCTCACAGGCTGGAGTGCAGTGGTGCGATCTCGGCTCACCACAACCTCTGCCTCCTGGGTTCAAGCGATTCTCCTGCCTCAGTCTCCCGAGAAACTGGGATTACGGGCATGCGCCACCATGCCGGGCTAATTTTGTATTTTTAGTAGAGACGGAGTTTCTCCATGTTGGTCAGGCTGGTCTCGAACTCCTGACTTCAAGTGATCCACCCGCCTCGGCCTCCCAAAGTGCTGGGATTACAGGCGTGAGCCACCACACCCGGCCAACAGGAGGATGAATTCAACAGAAATATTTATGTGTCTTGATATTCTTCCTTTAGAATACTTCTAGCATAAGCCAAGTCTGTTAAAAACTTGTCACATTCACAGGGTGCCAGCTACTGTTCATTTTTTTGTGGGCAGTTGAACCAATCAGAAGAAACAAGGAAAGCATATCAAGAAACTTTGATCGCGTTGCTCCAGTTCACAATAAAGCAAAACTTGATGTTTGCTTAAAGGGGCAGCGGCAGCAGGAAAAAAAGAAACTGAAGAAACTTACAGGTTACTAGGGTGTTTTTATTTTCTTCCCTTTGAGTTGGGAACCTTGAAAGAGATGGGAGAATATGAGAATAACACACTTACTATTATTAAGTATTAGTAACTTTTGAATATTGCATTAATTCTTCAGTGGGTCTTAAGATTCCCAAAGTGGTAGGCCCATCTGCTGAAGGCTAGGAGAATGTGTATACCTGGTTATCTGCCAGTCTGATAAGAAACGTTGAACAAAACCGAAGGGGAGGAGGGAATTAAATCCCTGCATAAAGCTGTAAAATTGGAGGAGTAGATAGTAATAAAGGAGTATAATTTGTTCTCAGAAACAGTTCTGATAGTGAAAGGAAGTATGTATGTCAAGAAAGTAAACATTTTGATGTGTTTTAACATGACCGAGGTTTGGCACATTACAGATAAGAAAATCAAAGGATGGAGAAGGAGAAGGGAGAATCTTAGTATGATGGTATATTGTAGCTTTTCCTATTCAAGTGGAGAAACTATGAAACCTCCAGATATGGATTGGGAAAAGAGGAGGAGTCAAAACCAAAAATAAGACTACAGCTATTAGGACTTCTTCAGCCTTAGTTACCTTAGGGACAACATTCCCTTTCTTTTTTTTTTTTTTTTTGACACAGACTGTTGCCCAGGCTGGAGTGCAGTGGCGTGATCTCGACTCACTGTAACCTCCACCTCCTGGGTTTGAGCAGTTCTCTTGCCTTAGCCTCCCGAGTAGCTGGGACTACAGGCGTGTGCTACCTTGCCCAGCTAATTTTTGTATTTTTAGTAGAGATGTGGTTTCGCCATGTTGGCCAGGCTGGTTTCGAACTCCTGACCTCAAGTGATCACCCGCCTTGGCCTCCCACAGTGCTGGGATTACAGGTGTGAGCCGCCACTCCTGGCCTCCATTCCCTCTTAAATAGAGAAATCAGTGAAGGGGGACTGCTATTCCAGTCAAATCCTGGCCAGTAAGGAAAAATTGGTTGGTAAAGTTACAGGAGGGTGTAACTATTTTTGTACTTAACAAACACTTGACTTGGAGCAAGTGGCTTTATTTTTATAAACCTCTGTGTACCTGGAAACTGATGCTCAATTATATGGAAGGGAGGTCCTCAATAGCATGCTGCAAAACATTGTCCATTGTGTCCTTCATTTTGTCCGTGACTTAGAGGCATGCTTATCAATTCTGCATGTCACAGTGCTGAATGGAGGAGCTAATCTGTGAAGGGCAGATTGAAGAAGCAAAGAGGAAGATCTAACATAATAAAATTAAATAAGGAGAAATGTAATACCTATAGGTTCAAAAAGTTAACTGTACACCATGAACACCAAACTGAAACAATAGTACATATGAAAAAGTATTGGGCTTTAGTTAATTAGGAGTAAAATCCAGATAAGCAAAAAAGCTAATGAAAACTTTGTTTATATAGAAAAGCCCCATTGTCTCAGCAGCACCTTCAAAATATCTTCATGAAATCCACATCCCAAACATGAAGAGAGATGTTACGGATCTGGAGCAATTTCAAGAGAGAGGACTGAAATGGCAAGAGTGTCCCAAATTGTGTTAGATTAGCCTTTTCCTTCATTTTTAACCATGTTTAATGTTGGTGTGAAATTTAGGGAAACATCATGGCTCTATCTTCAAATATTTATAGGCTGTGTGGCTGCACAATATCAAAATTAGTCTTTGAGAAATAGATTTCAGCTCTGAATAAGAAAGAATTGTTGTTGGTCAGACCTGTGGGTTCGGGGAAGGAATGGGTTGCCTTGGAAGCTATTGCTAGTCAGCTGCTATTTCCTGTGTTTGGTATGTGAGATCCCCTGCCTGGGGTATTTTTGAGAGTAGTATATGTATACGGTCAATCTTTTCTCTATTTACTAAACTAATTAGAGGCTGAATTTGTTTTCTTTTAAGAGACCTGGGGGAAAATAGGCTTATATACAGACCTTTTTTTTTTTGAGACACGGTCTCTCTCTGTCGCCCAGGCTGGAGTGCTGTGGTGCAATCACAGCTCACTGCAACCTCAACCTCTGCGCTCAAGTGATCCTCCCACTTTAGTCTCCTGAGTAGCTGGGACTACAGATGTGCACAGCCACACCCGGCTAATGTTTATATTTTTTTGTAGAGACCAGTGGGTTTTGCCATGTTGCCCGGGCTGATCTCAAACTCCTGAGCTCAAGTGATCCATCCACCTCAGCTTCCCAAAGTGCTGGGGTTACAGGCATGAGCCACCCCACTGGCCTGTGTATGAGGAACACCTCACTATTTGATATTGGAAAGTCCTGAGTGTTGGTGGGGTCCCTGTGACCATGTAGCCCTGTGTGTAGGAAGTGAGGCTCTGTTTCTGTTCTATTACTGCCCTAAGTATGTTTTTATTAGACTTTGGTGTCCCTGTCTTTGTTGACAGCAAAGATAGGGCTATTAAATGAACATTTTACCAGGAAAAGATGAGACACCTTTCTTTCCCAAGAGCATAATTGTGGCTTCCCTCACCAAATGATGTAATTGTTCTTAAAGTGTTCAGGGGATAACACTAAGCTGCCCTTTTTTTAAAAAAATGTGGAGACTGAAAAGCAGTTGAAGTAGTTTACTATAGTGAGGGCTGTGATTAGGGTTGGTAAGACCCTGGATCTGGGCAGCTGGAAGCAGAAAGAAGATGGCGAGTGCTGAAAGAGGTGCTAGGAATTGGTACGTTGGGGACCTGTTTTGCCCGATTAAGAATTTTGTTGAAAGGGAGTATTCTATGTATAATATGTGTCTGTGGAAATGGATTGTAATCTGTGTGAATGATTAGTCTCATCTCTGTGGTAATAAAATGTTTTGCAAATTGTTTTGAATGCATTTGAAGTGCTTTGAATGCCAGTATGAGGTATGGGAGCAGGGAGCAAAGTAAATAGCATCTTGTGATTGATGCATATTATAACTGCTGTGCCTGGTGTTTGACTCTCTTTGTAGGTGAGCACTCTTGGGGAGAGAGTGGTTCTGTATGTTCTGAATCGAATTATTTATAGAAAACAGGAAATGGAGAGAAATGAGATCCCATTCCTGTGTCATAGCAGTACTGATTATGCTAAGATTCTGTGGAAGAAAGGAGAGGCCATTGGGTTTTATTCAGTTAAGCCTACAGGTGAGTCTTTAAAAGTTATTTAAACTGTGTATTATGGAAATCTCCATTTTAGACCCCTCCAACTGTATCAATATCTCTGTTAAATTAATCTCTGGCATGCAAATTGAGGTGATTTTACTTAGTATTTCTTGGGAGTACTTTGATTCTACCATCCTATGACCGTGAGGATTATTGGGAAAGTGTTTTGAAAAAACAAAATAAAAATAAACATTTGATCCTGAAGAAGATTTCTTCACATATATGGAGACACAATTGTATGTTGAGCCTCATATTTGTCTATCTTCTTGCACTCACATTTCCAAAAGTTGTTGTTTACTTTGATTCCCATTGCTGTTACTGTTACAGGCTCCTTCTAAAACCCCAGTCTACCTGTGACCCAGATGCATAGCCTGTTTCTGCATAGCACACCTCATTCAGCCTGACATATGAAAGAGCAACTTGGCTAATTACCAAGAAAAACAAAATGCTTTAATATATTTAGTAAATACAAACAGCTTTGAAATTGTTACTCTAAAGTTTGGGTTTCTGATCGTAAGAGCCAACTATACCCTATCCTTAAAAAATAGTGCAACCTCATGCCTGCTTTACCTGTCCTCCCATTCATTCAGCTCCCTAGAGCAGCTGGAGCTGGGAAGCTCTAACCTACTTACCTTGTGTGCACATACAACCCACACCTTGTTACCATCAAAGAACAAAGTCTGCCTTGTTCTGTACCTTGACCAAAAGACCTTTCGCAGAGAATACACTTAGTTTCTTTTTATTTCCTTTTCAGATTTTCCAAACTTAGCTCTTCTGGTCACATCCAGTCTAAAGATCCTACCAGATTAACTGCTGATCTGATGAACAGTTGTTTTTGACACCTTGATCCCATAATTAGTACACATTTGTGATGAGAATTAGTGCATATAGTTAGTTAAAGAAAGGTCATTTTTTCCCAAGAATGAAAAACTGATGTGCAGTTTAAAATGGTTTTTCTTTAGGTAAATGCTTTGGGTGCCCTTTATTGTCTTTGTTCTTGTATAAATTTGAAATAGAACCAGTAATTTTTGTAACTTCAGAAAAATACTGATTATACGTGAGGAAAAAGAGTGTTCAATGGAAATTTAGTGTGCATTGCAGAAAAGACATCACTTTGTTGTTTTTAAATGTTTTAATTTTTGGAGTTGGGGTGTGAATTAATTGTTTTAAGCTTTATTTTATATAAGGCAATTCCTGTGGGAATTGGAGGCTTTTTGTTCCTTATACTGGCTCCAGGGGAGTTTCCTACCTGAAACTACCTCGTAGACATTTGGAGCACAACTAGTTTATACTTTTTTATTGAGGGCTTCTTTCTATGAAAGACACACAAGTAAAAGGCACAGCCTTCCTATTTAGTATTTCTGATCAGTATTTAACTGCAGGAGTGTGCTCTTCTTATTATGCATGTTGAGGCTCCTTCCCCTCTGGCATCTGGCCTCTATTTCTGCTTATTCTGGTAGTTAACTATTTTATAGCCTCGGGTTTCCAGGTGCTACTGTATATGCCACTTTTAGTACCTTCCATACTTCTCTAATTGTCTTACATCTCTTTACTATTTATTTTAGTTATTTCCCCATTGTACCAGATAACAATGGAGTTAGGTGTGCTTATACTAGCCTTTGAATCAGTAGCCATTTAACTCAGGCTGGAAGTGTTTTTTCTACAAAGGAAACCTAAACATAATTATATATAAAGGATATATATATCCCATTTTTATGTATATAAAGGTATATTTATATAAAGTATATAAACATAAAGTATGTATTATATAAACATCTATTTCATATATACTGATATATGTAAAATACTTTTTTCTACACTGGTAGCAAAAAGATAAAATCTTTATTAAGAAGATTTGTAGTTGAATGAAAGTCTTGTGAAATAATTTATTATTTATGATTTTTAAAATTAAATAGCAAATAAGTTTATGGAGCTATTAGGACATAGAATAGCCTTGATAGAAAAAGGAGACTTTGTTTATGAGGTCAAATTCTATTACAGTACAATGAAATTCAAGAAACTATATAAATTCTTCTTTGCCTGAAATAAAGAGATCACTGTGAGACTGTTTTTTGGGTTAGGTAGATAGTTTTCTTATAAAGATATTTGCGTTTTTTTTTTTTTTTCTACTGTTACTTTAATGTAATGAGCTCATTATTCTTTTAAGGTATATTTCATTTTTTCTCATTATTTATATGATTTTTTATATTTTCAAACAGTTCTCCAAAGCACCAGATGTTTCAAACTAGTCTTTCAAATGAAGTAAAAAAATTTTTAAAAATAAATTATGTTTATTTTGCAGTTGAAGGAAAGCTTCAGAAAATAGTTGGTTGGGATTCCTGAATTTATCTTAATTTATTGGTAAAATAAGTTTTTATTTCTTTGACCAACAGTTGTTCACTTAATGTAATTGATTCTTTCATCAGATATTTTTGAAAAAGAACATAGAGTGAGATTGAAGGTATTGTCACGGCTTTCAAGTCATGGTTAATTCTTGAGATCTGTCCATATCTCATAATGTTTTTGGTTATGATGGCTGGTTCAAATCTGTGCTTAAGCTCTAGGGAGGATGCGGAACAAAGAGAAGCAAAATGATTTATGTCTTAACATATACCACACTCCTTACAAGTCCAGGAAAGTGAAAGGATTCATAAGAAATTTGAAAATACACAGATTGAATATTTCTAATCTGAAAATTTGAAATCCAAAATGCTCCAAAATTTGAAACATTTTGAGCGCCAACAAGACCCTCACAGGAAATGCTTGTTGGGGCATTTCAGATTTTGGATGTTTGGATTAGGGTTGCCCAGCCAGTAAGGAAAATGCAAATATTCTGAAATTCTCCTCAAAATCTGAAATCCTGTCTGGTTCTCAGCATTTTGGGTAAGGGTTATTCAGTCTGTACCTTAGTTACTCTCTATTCTTTTTCATTTGCATACCTCAAGACTGCTGATGAGTTTGAGTTTGAAGAAATTATTAATGAAACAATTGGAACAGCTTTTTCAGGCAAGTCGATCTGTTCTTTGGAAACTTCCCTATTTAGTCTACTGTAGAACTCAGAAATTAAGACAAAATCAAGTATTAGTATCAAAGAGATTTTGGGTTTTGTTATAGTATTGCCATTAACTTATAAGTTGTGTAACAGTCTTTTTTGGCTTTTACTTTTCTCCTTTTAATAAGGGAATTAGGCTTGACCACAGATGATCATTGAGACTTTTTTTGGCTCTAAAGTTTTCTGAATTCTGTAGTTAGAAGTGGGGACTATCTGTGGGCAGAAATCCTTGGTCTCAGGGCTGGCTTTCAAAAAAAAGTTGAATTTGAGAGAAAGGTAGGTAAGTTGAAAGACTATGATAGATAGTAAAGGAAGATTTATTTCTTGCAGTCTTGAGAAGATTCAGTAAGAGTAAATGCATGTAGTGTTTTGTCATCAAAGCCCCAGTGTATGACTCTGAGACATGATGCTATATAGGAATAAAGATTATTTCTCAATAGGCAAAATTAAGAAAATGCAAAACTCTTCGGCTACTCATTTATATATTAATATTTTGGGTCAAATGATTTTATGATTTATTCTTAGTAGGCTAATTTTCAGACTCGATTGTTTCAAGTTTGGGCGTTATCTTACTGTTATTCCTTACATACAGACTGTAAAAATTATGTATTCCCTGACTGTTAAAAAAGTAGATATGTGATAGTCATGATGACAGGTACATGGTCTATAGTGAACTGGGATATATGCAGTTTTTTTTAATAACATTTCTAAGGCGAGGAATTATTTAATGATAGTTCCTAATAATAAACACCCGTTGCATTGTATTTCTCATAATCTTCTGTGTCTATTGGCACCTTCCCCACAATCCACTTGGATAGTTAGTATTGTTTTCTGTAGTTGTCATTATTGCTGAGTGGGGTTAGACCACATTTTCACAGGATCCATAGTTAACAGTCCCTCTACTTTTCAAGTTTGGTTTTCATTATCCTTATCAGTTTTTTAGACTTCTAGCAACAGATCATGACTAGTAATAAAAGGTATTTGTTGAGCACATCATGCTAGACATTGGAGTTATAGTTACTTCTCTCTTTTCCTATATTATAGGTAGTTTTATAGTGATCTGTAATCTAAAGTCAAGTTGCAAGTTCCCCATCATCAAGGACTTCTCTTTCCTCTCTTTTTATGTTGTTCTGTGAGGGGGATTATTATCTAGGTAAATGGAATTATTTAGTTTTTCTAATATTGTACTGTTTACTTCTTCCTAATGACCATTAGATGAATAAAGTTGATACAGTAATTCTGGTAGAACACTCAATGTTACCACCTTAGGGAATAAATCATTAAGTGATCTTTATTTTATTTTCCATATTTCTTTTTTTTTTTTTTTTTTTTTTGAGACGGAGTCTCAGGCTGGCTGGAGTACAGTGGCGCGATCTTGGCTCACTGTAACCTCTGCCTCATAGGTTCAAGAGATTCTCTTGCCTCAGCCTCCTGAGTAGCTGGGGTTACAGGCATGTGCCATCACGCCCGGCTAATTTTGTGTTTTTCATAGAGACGAGGTTTCACCATGTTGGTCAGGCTCGTCTCCATCTCCTGACCTCAGATGATCTGTCTGCTTCGGGCTCCCAAAGTGCTGGGATTATAGGCGTGAGTCACCGCGCCTGGCCGAGCTTCTTTTAGAGGGTTAATTATTTTTTTGAGCCAGGGTCTTGCTCTGTTGCCCAGGCTGGAGTGCAGTTGTGCAATCATGGCTCACTGTAACCTCAACCTCCTGGACTCAATTGATTTCACTTCCCTTAGCCTCTCAAGTATTTTAGTTTTCTATTTAAGGAATGAAATCTTGCTATTACTTTTCTTTGTGCCTCTGTTTGTATAACTTAGTTCATAAAACATGGGCTTAGCAACAAATAGAGAATAGATCTGTGTCATGGGAAAATGGCAAATTATTGCCTATCTTGGATCTGCGTAGTGCCTTGCATTCACAAGAAACCATAGATGCTAAATCCACAGATACCTTTGTTTTATGGCATGGCACTAAAGATGAAAAGGAAAGCACTGATGAAAGATAATAGAAAATGTTCATGGTTGCAAAATCAGGTATTTTATAGTCTTTCCATATGAGTACTTCATGTGTAACAAAAACTTACCTGCAAAAATAGTTTATAAAAGGATGAAAACTGCAGAGAAAGCCTTTTTATGACATAGAGAGCGTAAAAGAAGAAAAAAATTGTTCTATACTGAGTTTTACAATAATTGCTATACTAAGTATTATGTAATATTTTTAGTTTATTCAGGACACTATTCAGAATTCATTGACCTCAGGCATAGAACTTTGTATTCAAAGTCTGTATAAGTCATACATGTATTCTTGCAAAGTTTTCTTACAATTTTACAGTGAAAATTTGGATGGCATGTTGAGTTTACATTGCTAGTGGTAGGCAGGGTATGGCTATAGTGCTAATGCTTCGGTTAAAGAGGGTGGGTTGAACACGTGCATCAGCCTCTACTCTCTCTTGCAACACCACCAGAATAACAAAGACATTTTTAAGCAGCATAAATCCCACATGACAAAGTGAGTAAGAGGGGAGTGTAACAGGAACAAAACTTTATAATCTTGGAAAAGGGTAGATTATGTAGTAACTGAATCCTAAGATGCCATTGCCAAAAGCAGAAAGCACCACATTTATATTGTAGAACCTTCAAAAGATTCAGTCATTATAACACTAGGTACTTCTGGGAGGTGGAGCTTTAGAAAAGGATTGGCTGAAAGTTCCTTCCCTAATGCAGCACAGCTGGGCCTCTGGGAAAAGACATGCTCCTGGGGCACATGAAGACTTTCAGGTATGGTGGCAACATTTGTGTTAGGGAATAAATTATCTTCCTTCTCCCATTGTATAAAATGAAGGTATATCTTTCATCAAACCTTTATCTTACTAATCTGGAGTTGTAAAAAGGTCTGAAAGTCCCTCTTTAATAAAAGAAAAGAGAAGGCAGGGAGAGGGCTCTAAATAGTTTTGTAGTAGTGTAAAAGTGACTGGATATAATTAGATGATATTCTTTTGTAAGTCAGGTGGCTTCTATTTCTTTGTTTTCAACAAAAATGAAAGAGGATTTAATTGAGTTGTGTTTAATAATGCCAGATTATTAAAGATAATTTTTTATAATAGATCACTGTGTGATATGTGGCACATAACTAAGGACACTTACATTGCTATAACGAAGGGTTTTCTGGTTCCTTCTTATTTGAACAAGGTTCTTAAGCACTTACATCTATAAAAATAAAAAAATAGGAGTAGGATTAATGCCCTGTCTCATTCTGGTAGTAAGTAATTCATGAACTCATAAACCAATTAAAAAATGATAAACTCCAGGCCAGGCGTGGTGGCTCACATCTGTAATTCCAGCACTTTGGGAGGCTAAGGCGGGCAGATCACCTGAGGTCAGGAGTTCAAGATGAGCCTGGACAACATGGTGAAACTCCATCTGTGCAAAAAAAAAATACAAAAATTAGCCGGGCATGATGGCGGGTACCTGTAATTCCTGCTACTCAGGAGGCTGAGGTGGGAGAATCACTTGAACCCGGGAGGCGGAGGTTGCAGTGAGCCGAGATTGCACCATTGCATTCCAGCCTGGGTGACAGAGTGAGACTCCATCTCAAAAAGAAATAAAAAGATAAGCTCCATCCATTTCATTAACAGGTGTATTTAAAATAGTTTTTTTTTTTGCTTAGTAATTAGTTTTCCTGATATATATTTGTGTTTTGATTTGTTGTATACTAATATAATAATTATAATAATTCCAAATTTCTTTTGGATCAGTACTTACAGCATTAGGATCACAAGATATTTTTAAAATTTGTATTTATATACAGATACATTCTTGTAGAGAAAAATGATTGGATAATCAATAAACTTCCATGTGTAAAAATATTACATCAGGATAACATTCTGTGGAATAAATATCATAGAAATATTAGTGCAAGGAGAAGAAGAAACAGTGTAAAACCGTTTTAAGGAGTAGTTTGTTCAATGGATGGTAGCAGTTATCACACTGATTGCAGTTTCTAGAGTCCATTTGATACATATAAAGGAAGGATGTAATAGTTTTGTTTTCTTTAAGTTAATATGATTTATTAACTGCAGAGGGAAAAATGGTAAATTTACAGAGAGAAACCTGGCAGGTACCATGTTAACCAACAGATTATGGTTAACATCACTAGTAATAAGACATATCAACATCATGTACCCCATGATATATGATGTACTGAGAAGGATACAGTGTCATTCTGTAGCATTTTTGCCCAAAATTTATGATCTCAGTTCATTCATGAGAAAACATTAGACAAAGCCAAATTAGTAGAGTTATTCTATAAAGTAACTGACAATCTCCCATAGTATCAAGGTTATGAGTGACAAGGGGAGATGGAGGAGTTATCAAAGACCAGAGTTTAGGGAGATATTAAACTAAATGCAAGAAGGAATTATGGATTGGATTCTGAAACAGAAAAGAACATTAGTGGAATAATGTGTGAAATTTGAATAAGGTCTGTAGTTTAGCTGACAGTATTATAGCAGTGTTAATTTCCTGGTTTGGATAATAGTATTTTGGCTATGTAGGATGTTAACATTAGGGTGAAGGGTATATGGGAGCTCTTTGTAATACTTTTGGAACTTTTCTGTAAGTCTACAGTTATTTTTAAAATAAATAGTTTTTAAAAGTCAACAATATGTCAGAAATCACATTTTTTGTAATTATTGATTGAAACTTAGATGAAAATTTTAGATATCACAAGGATGTGTGAATATATGGCATTTCAAAATTATTTTAATGGCTACATGAGCAAAAATGTCTCCTTTGAGGAGTTTGACTAGGCCGAAAGAAAAAAACTAAAAATACCAGTATAAATGGTTCCCCTAGGAAAGGCTCCAGGCAGCTCATCCTGCTGTGAAGTCCATTGCCAGCAAACCCCACCATACACGCGGAGCTTCTAATTAGCTTTTCAATATCTCATTCTTAATTGTGAACAGATAGTCATAGGTAAGGAAGGTCACTGATGTGAAAAATGGCAATTAAAGCAAAAGAGAATAAAAGAGATTTGGAGGAGAAGACAATGCAAAAAATGTCCTTAAAATTTTTGGAAAAATTAGTCATTGCATTTATGAAATAAGAACAAGAATGTTCATAGAGCTCTTAGAAACTAAAAAAATCCAATACAAGGAACAAAGAGTTGAGGAGATTGATCAGAAAGGAATGCAGAAACAACAAAAAACAAACCCTAAATGATGGTAAATAGGAAGAAATGATAAAATTAGAGGGATTATTTAAATAATACATGTTTCAGAGGAGAGAACAAATTGGAGGAGAAAAAAATCAATGAAATAATTCGCGAACACAGTTCTACAGTTCTACAGTTCTACAGGAAATCCAGATTAAAAGGGCCCATTAAGCATCCATCACAATGAATTAAGATCCACCCATACCAAGATTATTGTGAAATTTCAGAGCATCTGGAATAGAGAAAACATTTTGAAAACCTCCATAAAGTAAGAGAATGATTTAGACAAAAGATCAAGAATCAAAATGTCACTAGAGTTCTCAACAGCAACATGAATACTAGAAGTGGAATACTGCCTTTAAGATACCAAGGGTAAAATGATTTCCAATGTATTTTGTGCCCAGTCAGATTATCAATAAAGAGTGAGAGTAAAAGAAGGAAACTTCTAGATTGTCAGTCATAAAACAATTTACCTCTCATGTACTACCCCTTTTCCAGAAGTGAGTAGAGTTTGTGCTCTACTAAGATAAAGTAAATCAAGAAGGAAAGATGGGATCAGGAAACTAAGAGAGAAAAGAGAGGAGATCCCAACATCACAGCTGTGTCAGTTGTGGAGCTGCTCTCTGTTGAAACCACTAGCTTTATGTGGCTGTTTAAGTTAAATTTTAAAATTCAGTTTCTTAGTCATGCTAGCCACATTTTAAGAGCTCAATGGCCACATGTGGCTAGTGGCTACTGCACTGGACAGAGTAGATAGAGAACTTCTCCATCATTGCAGAACGATCTTTTGGACGCTCCTTTTTCTAAAGATTGACTGATCTAGATTGGAGCACATCACAAAGCTTTGGGACGTTGATTTAAGAAGATAGAGCTGATAGAATACCTGATATGTTTGAACTTATTGGGGTAAGATTTACATAGTTGCTTGAGACTTTCGAGGATAAGGGAGATAAGTAATAAATCGTATTAAGGGAAATCAAAAAGTGCAAGAATAAAACATTCATGGTACACTATATGGCTCAGTGTCAAAAGCATTTATGTAGTCATAATGTAAATACTGAAAATTGATCTAACAAATTACAAATTACTATTTAGGGGTGTTGGGATTTTTTGTATGGGAAGTGTGTTTATGTTGGAGTTGAGATTGGGGTGTGTGAATGTATCTAAGAGCTAAATTCTCACCTTCCAAGTTCTAGCTGTCTATGCATAAAATGGAAAAATCAAGAAATAGAAATCAAGAAGTATAGTAAGTTACTTAGATAAGTAGAAGTAAATACCAAAAATGTCAGCTAAATGACTTCAAAGTGGTTGCTTTTGGGTTGTAGAAAGTGTGTGCTTGTGTGTGTGTGTGTGTGTGTATCAGTAAAGTGGTCACAGAGCTGCTTTTTTTTTTTCCTTAAGTCTTATGTGACTATTGTATTCTAAACAATGTTATGGATAACTTTGATTAAAAACAAGAAGTATACATTTAAAAAAATGAGGCCATGTCTAGAGTGTAATCACTATCTACCACAAAACTGGCTGAACTTTATAAATCCTTCTTGACCTGGAATGATCAGGACTATCTGTTAAAGGGCTATGCTAACTAGAAAATTAATGGAAAATCTCATACAGTTATTAAAATAATACAAAACAAATGACTGGTTAATTCAGTGGAAGTTTTGTGACTGTTGGCCTATATCAAGAAGTATATAAAGTTGCAAATTTCTATAAATCACATACCGTATTTTAGTGTAGGTGATCTCAGAGAAAAAACACAATTGAGGTCGCTATCATTAGCCGCTATTTTTGAAGTACTCATTGTTATTTGGCTTCAGCTGTCAATTGCCTTGATCCGATTTGAAGACTTAATATTTTGGGGAAGAACAATCTAGTCAACAACTATTATAAGTCAGTTTAGCTCACTACTGAAGGGATTTATGACCAATAATACTAGGAAGTGTATTTCTGGTTTTTGTAATCTTCATTTGAGATAATTTGTAACGGAAGCATTTTTTCTTGTCCACATTTACTAGTCAGCTTTCCTTGTGGCTTCCAGACCTCTTACTAGGGGCTATATCCATGATTTTCTCTACCTTTTTGGACAGATTACTCACTTCCTGTTCACTAAAATTCAGATTTCTGGGCCTTTTAAGGTTATTTTAAGAAGTAACAAACATTGTGATGTAAAGCAATAAGGATTGACAGTATAACTAAAAGTGATACCCAGCTGAATTTTTTGTTGGGAGAGTGAGGTTTTATTTTAAGGACTTGAGTCTGTCTAGGTGTGATCCTTGTCTTTGGGAAATGTGCAAAGGCGTGTGAGAGTCCCATACTACTCTGTGGCTACCTGAAATGTATCATTGGGAAACGAGATGGCTGCTTTGTTTAGGTGAAGTTCTAGCTATCTAAACAACCACATGCTTGCCAATAAGCGTTGTTTATTCGAGAGAGAGAGTTGACTTTAGTGGAAACACAAAGATGATTCGTTGTGGGTTCAGCTCTCAAAGCACCAAAAATCTAGTGGATGAGACAAAAAAAATCACAACATCATAGTTGATAAGCTATATTATTAATCATAATTCAGTTTCTTAAGTAATATATTTGAGATATCAACAATACCAGTCATTGAAGAGTGAGTAGTTAATTTTGCCTGGAGGAAGGTGTGACTGGGAAAGTGATATTTAAAAGTAGCTTTGAAGGGTGAGTAGGTTGTCAGTAAGAGAAGCGGGAAGGGAAAGAATATTCTTGGTAAACATATGAATGGAATATAAATATATGGAGAAGGCACAGAGTCATGAAAGTTTTGGGCATATTTGGAACTGTATCCTAAATAAGGTGGTGGGACTAACAAGTAGAAGTAGTGAAGATGGAGGTCCCACTGCAAAGGATCTTAAATGTCCTACTAAGAAGTGTGGCACTTTATTGGCCAGGAAGCTATCAAATAATTCTGTGTAGAAGTAACATGATTAAATATTTTTGGAGCACTTGGAAAATTGTATTTTAAAGTCAGGGAAGTCAATTAAAAGAGCTGTTTACTAGTTCAGGTGAGTGAAGGACCAGAACTAGGAAAGCACCAGTAGGTGTGGAGCAGGGAACATCCGAGGGATAGTTTCAGGTGAACAGAGTGTGGTAACTCCATAGTGTGTAGGGAGGGAGAGGAGGAACTAGTGATGAATCTGAGTGGCTTTGGCTTGGGTGCTTAGGTATTGGTGGGAGGCTGTTAATTAAGATTGGGAACATAAAACAAGGAGTAGTTCGATAATACTTTAATTCACTTTTGACATAGGCATATGTGTCCCTAAGGCATATATAAGTAGACATAACATAGTTAGAAATGTAAGTTGGAGCACATGGAAGAGGTATAGATATTTATGTGGGCCCCGGAATACTTAAAGTAATTTTACAGCGTGGATGAGATCACTCAAAACTGTTGTATAAAGTGAGTGTATTTGTGAATATTGGTATGAGGAAATTACACTGAAAACAGCCTAAAGTAACCAAACATAACTGGAGGGGGTATCCTGGCTAAAGGTAGTCTCTCCTGAGATGTGACCACTGATGACCTGAGAGTTAACAAGGAAATGCCTATCTGCTGAGAGATAAGAGGAAAGTTAGCTGAGACTGCTAGCTGTCCATAAAATATTTGTGGTTCGTTTTCTATATTCTAGTCATTGGCCAGAGCTGCCCAGTCAGGGATTCTATTTTCCAGTCACTATTACAACTACATGGGGCTGTGTGACTACTTCTCTACAAAATAATGAAAAAGATGATGCATGTGACTTTGCGTCAGGGTGGTTAAGATGCTTCCCTTTTCCTCATCTATACAGAGGACTTTGAAGATGTAAGGGATGAGGAAGCTACAGGATAAAAGGAACTTGGTGGCCCTGGTGAATGAACCACACTTCCCAGTATTTACATCCTTTATAGCCTGTTTGAATCTGGGCTGCCTCTATAACTTGCTTTAACCAGGAGAATGTATAACATTGTGCTCAGCCTTAAGAAGGCTGGCAGGTTCCGCTTTGGCACTCTTAGAAGCTAGTCACCATGTAAGAAATACAACGACCTGGAGACCACTCTGAGGTGAGGAGACCCCAGCAGCTCCGTTGAAGAGAACTGAGGTTCTGGCTGACAAGTCCAACTCTTCTTCAAGCTGCAGCCAGCACAGACTGTCCCACTGTGAGAGTGAGGCTGTTGGGACTTCTGACATCCCAGTGCCCTAGCTGATGCCATATGAGAGTTGTGATAAATAGGAAATAAATTTTAGTTCTAAGCCAGTATGTTTTGGGCTGGTTTTTAGTTCCTGTGTGATTGTGAGGAGGAAACCATCCACTTCCCAGGAACGTGAAACTTTTATTATGTTAAACATTCCAGGTTTGGTTTGTTACGGCAGCTAGCTTTGCCTTAACTAATGTATAGAGCATGAAGACTGTAATGAGAATACCTAGTGGTATATGACAAGGTTGCTCATCTGAGGATAATCCCATTGTCTGAAATTCACTTTATGTATGTCTTCAACGGAGACAGTCACACACTGATGGCTTCGTGAGGTGTTAAGTTTTAAGGGGAGAGGAGAGAAGGCATATTCCTGAGTGTACAAAGAATGAACGGTGAGTCTATGAGAAGCAGCAGCTACTCAGTTGTGGCAGAATATCTGTTCTTGAATTCAATACATAGACCCTGAGTGGTGTCACTGAAATTTATTCATATATTAAAAAGTTGATCATAAGTGCCATATACATAGGGAAAGGGAGGTGGGGGAAGTGTGAGAAAGAGCAAGAAGAAGAAATTGAGAGATAGTTACAGATATTTTGTAAGCTCTGTCCTCTTAGAACTTACATTTTAGAAGAAGACATAGCAAGGAATGGACAAGTAGATGATATGCTGTCAGATGCTGTGAAGACAACCAAAGTAAATTAAAAGAATGGAATGTGTGGGATGGCAGGTACTCTTTTAAATAGAATAGTTAGGGGAAGTCTCTCTGAATGAAGTGGTAGAATAATGAGATCAGGAGAAGAAGTTTTCAGGCAAAGAACTGAAAATGCAGAAGCCCTGAAGCAGAAACAAGTTTGGGATATTTCAGAAATAGTAAGAGCAGTGTGGCCAGAGTATAGTGATTGATAGGGGTTAGGAGAGAGGCAGGGACTGTATCCTGAAAGGTTTTTTAGGCCAAAGAAAGAATTTGAATTTTATTCTGGAGGTGATGGGAAACTGTTGAAGGGTTTTGGGTATATGAGTAGCATCTGGTTTGTCTTTTATTTTTTTTATTTTTTATTTTTTTTTTTGAAACGGAGTCTCACTCTGTTGCCCAGGCTGGAGTGCAGTGGCCTGATCTCAGCTCACTGCAAGCTCCGCCTCCCGGGTTCACGCCATTCTCCTGCCTCAGCCTCCCGAGTAGCTGGGACTACAGGCGCCCGCCACCTCGCCCGGCTAGTTTTTTTGTATTTTTTAGTAGAGACGGGGTTTCACCATGTTAGCCAGGATGGTCTCGATCTCCTGACCTCGTGATCCGCCCATCTCGGCCTCCCAAAGTGCTGGGATTACAGGTGTGAGCCACCGCGCCCGGCCTGGTTTGTCTTTTAAAAAGGCAACTCTGGCTGCTCTGTGGGAAACTGGGTGCAGGGGTTCTGGGTGCTGGAGAGATGGCAGGGTTAAGAGTTCGGCTAGCTAAGAGGCTATTGTAGAAGCCCTTGTGAGAGGTGATGGTAGCTTAGACAAGGGAGATGGGGTAAAGGTGGTAAGAAGTGATAATGTTTGAGATTAGTTATGAAGATATTGCTGCAGGATTTCTGATGGATTGTACGTGGGCTGTGAAGGAAGAGTCAAAGATTAGTTCCTAGAGTGGGCGAGTGGGGGTGAGATTTACTAAAAAATTGGTAAACTAGGTGGAGTAGGTTTTGGGGCTGTCTATGCAAAATCTGATTATAAATGGTTTATTGGGCCAGGCACAGTGGCTCACGCCTGTAATCCCAGCACTCTGGGAGGCGGAGGTGGGTGGATCCCCTGAGGTCAGGAGTTTGAGACCACCCTGATAAACATGGTGAAACCCCGCCTCTACGAAAAATACAAAAATTAGCCGGGTGTGGTGGCAAGTGAGTGTAATCCCAGCTACTTGGGAGACTGAGGCAGCAGAATTACTTGAACCCAGGAGGCGGAGGTTGCAGTGAGCTGAGATCTCGCCACTGCACTCCAGCCTGGGCAACAGAGTGAGACCCTGTCTCAAAAAAAAAAAAAAAACAAAAAACCTAGCTCTTAAATGATTTATTGGAGTCACTTGTAAGTTGATATTTTGTTTATTTACATTTTTAACAACTGAGATATTCATATACCATAGAAGTCACCCATTTAAAGTATAGTTCAGGCTGGGTGCGGTGACTAACTCCTCTAATCCCAGCACCTTGGGAGACTGAGGTGGGTGGATCACTTGAGGTCAGGAGTTTGAGGCCAGCCTGGCCAACATGGTGAAACCCCATCTTTACTAAAAATACAAAAAATTAACTGGGCGTGGTGGTGCACACCTGTAATCACAGATGTTAGGGAGGCTGAGGCATGAGAACTGCTTGAACCCAGGAGATGGAGTTTGCAATGAGCCAAGATGGCACCAGTGCACTCCAGCCTGGGCAACAGAGTGAGACTCTGCCTCAAAAAAAAAAGATACATTTCAGTTTTTAAAAATACATTCACAGAATTATACAACTGTTACCACAGCTAATTTTAGATAATTTTCATCCCTCCACTAAAGAAACTCTACTCATTAACAGTCTTTCACCATTTCCTCCCCACTTCTAGGCCCCAGCCCTCAACAACCACTAATCTATTTTACATAAATGGAATCGTGTAATATGTGAATTTTTGTGTCTGGCATCTCTTGCTTAGCATAATGTTTTTAAGTTTTATTCATGTTGTAGTGTGTATCAGCACTTTATTCCTTTTTATGACCAAATATTACCTTGTATAGATATACCAGTTTTGTTATTTATCAGTTGATGAATAATAGTTTGGGGTTGTTTCTGTTTTTTGTCTTGTTGCTATTTTGAATAATGCTGATACGAACATTTGTATACAAGTTGTTGTTTGGACATGTCTTCACATCTCCTAGAGTGTGTATGTAGTTGTGGAATTGCTGGGTCATATGGTAACTGTTTCGCCTTTTGAGAAACTGCCAAACTATTCTTTCATAGACTTTGTTACATTCCCACTAGCAATGTGTGAGTTTGCAGTTTCTCCACATCTTAGCCAGCACTTGCTGTTTGTCATGTTGATTATAGTTTACCTAGCAGGTGTGTAGTGCCATTGTAATTTTGATCTGTGTTTTCCTAGTGGCTAAGAATGTTGAGCAGCTTTTCACATACTTATTGGCCATTTGTATATCTTCTTTGAATAGAAATATTTCAAATGATTTGCCTTCTTTTTACTTTGAGACTAGTCTTGCTCTGTCACCTAGGCTAGAGTGCAGTGGTGTAATCTCAGCTCACTGCAACCTGTGCCTCCTGGGTTCAAGTGATTCTCCTGCCTCAGCCTCTTGAGTAGCTGGGGTTATAGGTGTGCACCACCACGCCCAGCTAATTATTGTACTTTTAGTAGAGACGGGGTTTTGCCATGTTGGCCAGGCTGGTCTTGAACTCCTGACCACAGGTGATCCACCCGTCTTGGCCTCCCAAAGTGTTGAGATCTCAGGTGTGGGCCACCGTGCCTAGCCATCATTTGCCATTTTTAATTGGGTTGTTTTAAAAAACATTTTCCCCAGCTTTATTGTGGTATAACTGACATACAGAAACCTGCCCATATTTAAAGTTTAAAATTGTGCTTTGGCATACATATATATAACTGTGAAACCATCACCACAATCAAGATAATAAACATATCTGTAATCTTAAGTTCATCTATGCCCTTTTGTAATCTCTTCGTCCCTCCCGTTTGTTCCCGAGGAAACACTTTGCTGCCTGTTAGTGTAGATGAGCTTGCTTTTTCTAGGATTTTATATAAATAAGGACATACAGTATATACTTTTTCTGGCAGTTGGGTGGCAGGGGTGGGGTCTGGGTTCTTTCAGCACAATTTGAGATTCATCCAGTTATAATTCATAGACCATATAATTAACTTTTTTAGAGTGTGGAATTCAGTAACTTTTAGTATATTCATATATTTACACAGCTATCACCACTATCTAATTCCTGAACATTTTCATCACCTCAGAAAGAAGTCCTGTACTAACTAGCAGTCACTTACCATTTCCCTTACCCCCCACAGTCCCTTGAAACTGCTAATCTAGTTTCAGTCTGGGTTGTCTTTTTATTTTTGAGTTGTAAGAGCCCTTTATACATGTTAGATACAAGACCCTTGTTAGATATATACTTTGGAAATGTTTTCTCCCATTCTGTGAGTTGTCTTACTTTCTTGATGGTGTTCTTGGAAGCCCAGAAGTTCTTAATTTTGATGAGGTCTAATGTATCTACTTTTTCTTTTGTCACTTGTGCTTTTGGTTTTATATCTAAGAAGGCTCTGCCTAACCCAAGGTGACAAAGGCTTGCACCTGTGTTTTATTCTAAGAATTTTAATAGTTTTAGATCTTATATTTAGGTTTAGAATCCATTTGCAGTTAAAATTTGTATGCGATTCAAGGAACCTCTGCCTCCTGGGTTCAAGTAATTCTGCTGCCTCAGCCTCCCAAGTAGCTGGGATTACACTCACTTGCCACCACACCCGGCTAATTTTTGTATTTTTACTAGAGGTGGGGTTTCACCATGTTTGTCAGGGTGGTCTCAAACTCCTGATGTCAGGGGATCCACTCGCCTCAGCCTCCCAGAGTGCTGGGACAGGCGTGAGCCACCGTGCCTGGCCCAATAAACCATTTATAATCAGATTTTGCATAGACAGCCCCAAAACCTACTCCACCTAGTTCTTTGTCAAGATTAGTTTGGCTCTTTGGGCTCCTTATTTTTATATGTCTTTAGGATGAATTTGACAATTTTTGCAAAACAGTTCGCTAGGATTTTGAGTCTGTAGGTTGTTTTGGGAAATATTGACATTTTAGCAATATTAAGTTTTTAGATCTATGAACATGAGATGTCTTTCCATTTATTTTAGGTGTTCTCTAATTTCTTTTAACAGTGTTTGTAATCTCTATTTTACAAGTTTTGCATGTCTTTTGTTAAATTTATTATTTTTTGATGCTATTATGAATGAATTGTTTTCTTAATTCCATTTTTTGGATTGTTCATTGCTAATGTATAGAAATACAAATTATTTTTGTATATTGATCTCGTATCCTGCAACCTTGCTGAACTTATTAGTTTTAATGTTTTTTTTTTTTAAAAGTGGATTCCTTAGAATTTTCTATATATAAGATCATGTTACCTGCAAATAAAGACTGTTTTGCATTTAGCTTCCTGATATTGAATGCCTTTTCTTTCTTTTTCTTGCCTAATTATTTTGGCTAGATCCTCTAGTACAATGTCAAAATGCAAGTGGTGAGAGTAAATATCCTTGTCTTTTTCCTGATCTTAGGAGGAAATACCCGGTGGTTCACCATTATCATGCTAACTCTGTTTTTTTTTTTTGTAGATGCCCTGTATTTGAGGAAGTTGAGTATTTTTATCATGAAACGTTGGGTTTTGTCAAATGCTTTTTCTGCAGCTATTGAGATGATCAAGTAGCTTTTGTTTAATTACATTCAGATAAGCTCTTTCATTCTTGATTTTGAAGTCTCATGCTTTACAGAGGTTAAAGATAGGCATTAGTAGTCATCAGCGTTTGGATACATGGCAGAAGGCTTGGGAGTGAATAACAATACTCAGAGCACATAGAAAAGAGAAGGCTAAATATGGAAGTCTGAGGAATATAAGCAATCTAACATGTACAATGCTATATTAAATGTAATCTGAGCTAGTAAATTTAATGAAAACTTTACCTAAGACAACAGGTTATAGTTTTTGCTTTACTAGATAAATCCACAGCTTTTGGTGGATCTTAAAAGTCCCTGATAATATGGAAAGTTTTTCTGCTCTTTATTTGATTGCATTTGTATGAGTCAGACCCTGGAGAGCAGAAGTATTAATATGCACAGTGTAGGAGAAGGAAGAGAACCGCATGATTTTCTGATTTTCTGAAAGGAACATGTACATGGCAAGTAAATAGTAGAAGAAATTTAAACTTTGTGAACGCATTGCCTGTAAACTGGCCATTTTAACACTAGTCTGAGATGCTGGAATTTCCCTTTTCTCTACTAGAAGGAATGTTTCTGTGAAAATAGAAAAAAAAATCAATTTATGAGAAACTTTCTGCATATAAGTAGTATTCTTTTGCAAGGAGCCTGAAGCATGCAGAATAATGAACAACCATAGATCCTCAGACTTTGTATTGAGAACTAGAACTAGACAGTGCTTTCTCTTCTCATTCATTTTTGCTTTGTACTTCAAACTTGACTACTACTACTTATAAAGTAATGTCTCTTAATTTTATGATGACTACTGTTGTTACTATGAAAATCCCTCAATTTCAAGGTATTAAAAACATAATGGTTGCGTTAGCTTGTTGATGAGACTGTTACCAGAAAGGGGTCCAAGAGAGGGTTTTTGGGTCTTGCACAAGAAAGAATTCAGGGCGAGTCCATAGAGTAAAGTGAAAACAAGTTAATTAGGAAAGTAAAGGAAAAAAAAAATGGCTACTTTACAGACAGAGCAGCCCCAAGGGCCGCTGGTTGCCCATTTTTATGATTATTTCTTGATGATATGCTAAACAAGGGGGTGGATTAGTCATGCCTCCCATTTTTCAGACCATATTGGGTAACTTCCTGATGTTGCCATGGCATTTGTAAACTGTCATGGTACTAATGGGAGTGTAGCAGTGAGGACGACCAGAGGTCACTCTCATTACCATCTTGGTTTTGGTGAATTTTAGCCAGCTTCTTTACTGCAACCTGTTTTATCAGCAAGGTATATATGACCTGCATCTTGTGCCAACCTCCTGTCTCATCCTGTGACTTTGAATGCCTTAACTGTCTGGGAATGCAACCCAGTAGGTCTCAGCCTCATTTTACCCAGCTCCTATTTAAGATGGAGTTGTGCTGGTTCAAACACCTCTGACAATATTACTTGTTAGATTCGTACAAGAAATCTAGACCCTTAGATATAGCCTAACTGTCAGCAGTTAAGATCTAAGTATATTGGCTGGGTGCAGTGGCTCACGCTAGCACTTTGGGAGGCCAAGGTGGGGCTGATCACCTGAGGTCAGGAGTACAAGACCAGCCTAGTCACCATGGTGAAACTCGTCTCTTCTAAAAATACAAAAATTAGCTGGGTGTAGTGGCGGGAGCCTGTAATCCCAGGTGCTTGGGAGGCTGAGGCAGGAGAATTGCTTGAATTCAGGAGGTGGAGGTTGCAGTGAGACAAAATTGCGCCATTGCACTCCAGCCTGGGTAACAAGAGTGAAATTTCATCTCAAAAAAAAAAAAAAAAAAAAGAAAAAAGAAAATAAAAAGATGTAAGTATATTACCATATGCATTACCTATTCTAAATTTAAATTAGTTGGTAGTCTCGGAGATTGTTCCAGAAGGTTATGTAAGTAATCCAATTCAGTCATAAATAATTCAGATCACTTGGTTGAACTGAAGAAAAGTTGTTATATTGATCAACTCATTAAGTGATATAATTGGTAAGACAATTTGTGAGGTGTTTGACATTTTGTTTCTTGCTTGAACTACATTATTGGAGTTACCCAAAATCATATGAATAATCTGAGAATAATAGATTATTTTATTTGAGGCAAAAATGATAGAATAATGACTGATAACTATGAATTCTAATATTAACAGGAAGTACGACACACCACCACGTTCCCTCAACTTGTAAACTACCTTGATATATTAAAGGAGTTAATACATGTATTGGAAGGGTCAAAACTCAGATATAGAGCAGGGTTCTTAAAAGACAAATCAGCATGGCTGTATAATAAGGAGAGAGATATATAGACACTACAAATTATTTCTCCTGTTTAACTTTAAACATACAAAATGTATTTAGCATTGTATCTACAGGAAATTATATCCATGTCTAAGACAAATGTTTCCAATTTGCCTCTATCTACAGTCCTCAAAAAATTGGAGAACTAATTCACTTCTTTACTATCATCAAGTAGATAAAAATGAATTGGTACTCATTAGGAACAATGTAGAGGGAAAATATAAAAAAATGAAATAAAATGCAGATCAGAGACATCCTCAAAGAAAAAAAAAGGATATCCAGGTACTAAGGTTGGAATGATAGGCTTGAAATACTCTTCAAATTTGAAATTTCAATAGTTGATGAGTTTTAAAGTTGCTTAAGTCTATAGACAGTGATGGTATATTTAATACATATAATGAAGTATGTATTTTGGAATATGGTACTGAGCTATTTGTCCTATGTTTGATGATACTACTAGCAAACATAAAATACATAGCTCCTTTCATTATTACGTGTATACATTATAATGTCTAATAGTAGCTGAAAAACACTTTATATTATAACGTTTATTATTTAACATTTTTTGATATGGGAAAAAAAGTAAACATTTTTAGAAAGACTGTTAACTCATGTCACTAAATGTATATGTATATTTTTAATGTGAAAAATTATTGGGTTTCTGTTCTTATTACTGCAGGAAGCATATGTGCCTCTTTTCTTACCCAAAGTTACCAACTGCCAGTTCTTGATACAATGTTTCTAAGAAAGAAATGCAGAGGTAAAGATTTTGGGCTTCACATGCTGGAGGACTTTGTTGATTCCTTTACAGAAGATGCACTTGGCTTGCGGTATCCGCTGTCTTCTCTCATGTACACAGGTAAATGGACTAAGTTAAAAAATGATAATCTTGTCTTTGTGTCACTTCTGACTTGTTTCTCCAGAATACTGTAAATGTGTATATATCAGTATCACATAAATTTGGAACCTTTGGCTCTCTAGAACTTAATTTTGCAAATATGCCCTTATGTATTTGTTCTCTGGGGTTTTGGTAGTCTTAAAAAACTTTAAATGTAATTCGTATACCATAAAATTGCTGGACACAGTGGCTCACACTTGTAATCTCAACACTTTGGGAGGCTGAGGCGGGCGGATCACCTGAGGTCAGGAGTTTGAGACTAGCCTGTCCAACATGATGAAACTCTGTCTTTACTAAAAATAAACAATTAGCCGGGCATGGGGTGCGTGCCTGTCATCCCAGCTACTTGGGAGGCTGACGCAGGAGAATCGCTTGAATCCGGGAGACAGAGGTTGCAGTGAGCCGAGATCATGCCACTGCATTTCAGCCTGGGTAACAGAGCAGAACTCCATCTAAAAAAAAAAACCAAACCAAAAAAAAAAAAAAACCATAATATTTGTCCTGTTAAAAGTGTATAATTCAGTGGTTTTTAGTATATTCATAGTTGTTCAATCATAGCCAGCAGTTCTAGAACATTCTTATCACCCCAAAAAGAAACACTGTACCAATTAGCAGTCACTGTCCATTTCCCCTTCATCCTGTAGCAACCACTAATCTGTTTTCTGTCTCTGTGGATTTACTCATTCTGGACATTTTTCATATAAATGGAATCATACAGTGTGTGACTTTTTGTGTTTGGCTGCTTTCACTTAGCATGTTTTTAAGGTTCATTCATGTTGTAGCATAAATTATTATTTAATTTCTTTTTATGACTGAATAATATTCCATTGTATGGCTGTACCACAACTTGTTCTAAAGTGATTGCTCCATTTTACATTCCCATAAGCAATGTTATACGAGGGTTACCGTTTCTCTACATCTTCGTCCTCATCAACGTTTGTTCTTATCTGTGTATTATAGCCCTCCACATCCTCACCAACATTTGTTATTATCTGTATATGTTATTACAGGCATCCTAGTGGATGTGCAGGGACATCTCATAGTTTTGCTTTGCTTTGATGTTGAACATCTTTTCATGTGCTTAATGGTCATTTGTATATCTTCTTTGGAGAAATCTGTTCAGATCCTTTGACCATTTTGGTCGAGGCGGGGGGTGTTATTTGTTTATGGTAGCTTTTAAAATTAACAAAAATAAATTTCAGACATACAAAAAGGAATAAAGAAACTGGGAATGGTGGTGTATGCCTGTTATCTCAGTTACTCCAAAAGATGAGGTGGGAGGATTGCTTGAGTCTAGGAGTTTGAGACCAGTCTGGGCAACATAGTGAGACCTCACCTCAATTAAAAAAAAAAAAGTTTAAAGAGTAAGGCATTGGCTGGGCATGGTGGCTCATGCCTGTAATCCTAGCACTTTAGGAGCCCGAGGTGGGTGGATCTTTGAGCTTAGGAATTCGAGACCAGCCTGGACAACATGGTGTAAAACCCCATCTCTATAAAAAATTAGCTGGGTGTGGTGGCTTGTGCCTGTAATCCTAGTGACTTGATGGACTGCAGTCCTGGTGACTTGAGGGGCTGGAGAATTGCTTGAGCCCAGGAGGTCGAAGCTGCAGTGAGCCGAGATTGTACCACTGCACTCCAGTCTGGGTGACAAATTGAGAGCTTATCTCAAAAAAATAAAAAGATATAAAAATAAGATATCAAATACTCATGTACTATGTCAGCATGTACTATCCACGAGAAATGGCTTGTTGCCAATATGGTCGAAGCCTTCTGTGTACTTCTACCCAATTAGACTCATTTCCTTTCCCTGGGATGAGTACTGTACCTAGCTTGGCTTTATTTTTCTCATACATTTCTTAGACTTGTAATACATATGTGTGTATTCTCAAACAGTATATCAGGTTGCTTTATATATTTAAAAACTATAAATATGTACTGTATGAATTCTGCAGTTTGCTTTCTTTACTCATCTTTATATTTGTGAGATTCATCCATATAGATTCATATAGTTCCATTTATTTTCAATGCTGTATTCCATTTTATGGACATATCACTTGGTGGTGATTTAAAAGCATTAGTGGGTTTGGTTTTGCATTTGTGTAAAGGTATACAACTACTCAATGAGGTAAGATTTAATGCTGGATAGTGTTTAACCTAGAAACTCTTTTAAAGTATTATTTACTATTGATTTCAGTCTAACAGTAGACATTTATTTCCACTGAATATATTTTTATTCCAAACTTTCCGCACCTTCTTTAATATCAAAAGCAATCCAGAAAACAGGAACAAGTACTGAATTGGATGCCCATCTTGAATCATATTTTCTGTCTAAATCCATACATAAGAGTGGGATGGGCATTGTGTGCCCTTGGATAATCCTAAAATGCATTACCCCCTAATTAGTGCTTTACTGAATTTGAGGAGAGATGCAGAGACATCCACTGCAGGCAGAATCCATTAGTACTTACTCTCTTCTGTGATTTTAATGATAAATAAATTGAATACCAAATGATTTACAGATGATTATCAGCTAATTTCTGTCTTCCCATAAAGTCTTAGCACTTTGGGAGGCTGAGGCCGGCAGATCACTTGAGGCCAGGAGTTCAAGACCAGCCTGGCCAACATGGCGAAATTCCATCTCCATTAAAAATGCGAAAATTAGCTGGGCATGGTGGCACATATCTGTAATCCCAGCTACTCAGAAGGCTGAGTCACCAGATTTTGCTTGAGCCTGGGAGGCAGAATTTGTGGTGAGCCGAGATTGTGCCACTGCACTCCAACCTGGGTGACTGAGAGAGACTCTGTCTCAAGAAAAAAAAAAACCAGGCCTAGTGGTGTGCGCCTGTAGTCCCAGTTACTCGGGAGACTGAGGCAGCAGGATCACTTGAGTACAGGAGTTCAAGGCTCAGTGAGCCACTGCACTCCAGACTCAGGGAAAGAGTCAGATCCTGTTTCCAAAAAAAAAAAAAAAAAAAAAAAAAAAGACAAAACACAATTAAAAAAAAAAAAAAAAAAAAAAAAAAAAAAGGCAAATATCTATTAAGTTATAATTTATATACAATAACATGTACCAATTTTTAAGGGTACATTTTTGATGACTTCTGACAAACATATGGACCTTTGCTACTGTAGACACAATCTAGATAGATAATAACTTTGTTTCCAAAAGTTCCCTTTGTGCACTGTTATGCCCAGATCGTTTATTCCCCGAAGAAGACCACCAGAGTCCAGAGTCAAAGCTAAGCAGCAAGGATCTTTATTACAGGTTCGAACCTGGAACTCTCACTCGCTCGTGAAATGAGATGGGCAGGAGAGCTCCCCCACTGAGCTCCGAGCAGTGTTATATAGTCTAAGAAAAGTGGGCATAGAGTTATTATACATATCAGATATATGATTGGCTAGTGTTTGAACAAGGCGATTTGGCTAACTATGATTGGTTCCCGCCATTTCTGATATTTTGGTTCAACCTTTGAGGCGGGAGAGCAGGTTTATGGCAGCAAGAGTTTATCTTACTTAAACATGTCTTGTGACCTTGCCTCAGAACTTACAAAATCTCTGGTATGTGCAAAACAAAATCTCTGGTACGTGCAGAAAAACAGGTACTCACAGAACTTACGAAATCTCTGGTATGTGCAAAGATTAGAGAGCAGAACAAAAGGGTGTAGCGGGGGGGGGGGCGGGTACACATCTATCTTTGTGTCCTTTCACACCAGTCCCCCAGCTTCCTTCCCTTCCAAACTCTCACTCCAGGCAAGCACTGATACGCTTTCTGTCAGTACCACTTAGATTTTTCTAGAGTTTCATGAAAAATGGAAATATGCGGTATCTATACTTCTGTATCTGGCATCTTATTTTTGAGGCTCATTGATGTTGCATGTCTCAGTACTTCATTCCTTTTTTAATTTTTTATTATTTTGCTGCGTATTGCTCACTTTCATTATACCACAATTTATTTGCCTGTTGATAGACATTTGGTTTTTTTCCTTTCTTGGCTATTACTAATAAAGCTGCATGAAAATGTCTTTGTATGATGGACATTTGTTTTCATTTGTTTGGAGCGAATACCTAAGAGTGTCATTACTGGGTTTTATGATTGTGTTTAACTTTGGGAAGTTGCAAACATTTTCTAAAGTAGTTATGTCATTTTGCATTCCTGTTAGTGTAAGTATATGGAAGTTCTGGTTGCTCTACATACTCACCAACACTAGATTTTGTCAATCTCTTTAATTGTAGTCATTCCTAGTAGTAAGTGGATAATGATATCTCACTCATTATGTGGTTTCAATTTGCATTTTTCTGAAGACTAAAGATTTTTGGGTATCTCTTCGTGTAATTATTGGATAATCATCTACCCTAAAAAAAGTGTAGAACAAGTGAGGTGTTTGTTCACATCTTTTGCTTATGTTGTATTGAATTGCTTGTCTTCTTATTGAGTTATGAGGTTTTTTTTTTTGTTTTTTTTTTTTTTTTTTGTGATGGAGTCTCGCTCTGTGCCCAGTCTGGAGTGCAGTGGCGCGATCTTGGCTGACTGCAAGCTCCGCCTCCCGAGTTCATACCATTCTCCCGTCTCAGCCTCCTGGGTAGCTGGGACTACAGGCACCTGCCACCACGCTCGGCTAAATTTTTGTATTTTTTAGTAGAGATGGGGTTTCACCGTGTTAGCCAGGATGGTCTCTATCTCCTGACCCCATGATCTGCCCGCATCGGCCTCCCAAAGTGCTGGGATTATAGGCGTGAACCACCGCGCCCAGCCGAGTTATGAGTTCTTAATGTATCCTGGATATGAGTTGTTATATGTGTGTATTGTTAATTGTTTCTCATGTCCTTTTCATTTTCTTAATGTTTTCTTTAGTCCATGTGCATTTTTTGCAAGTAAGTTTTGATATTTAAATGTTTAAATCTCCCATCCTAGTATTTATTCTTTATTTGTCCCATTTGTTCTTTCTCCTTTTTTCTTTCCTTTTGGAAGTATTTATCAGTGTTCTATTTTATCTCAACAGTTGGTTTATTAGCCATGCCTTTTTGTTTTGTTTCGTGGCCTTGGTTTTCTCCAGCTTCTTCCTTCCTTTTAGTTTTGGAAACTAAACCCAGAATGTATGAGAAATATTTTCAAATATACAGGGAAAAAAATGATAGACTAGTGTCCTAATTTCTGTACCAAGTCTAGATTGAACAAATGTGAAGATTTTGCTGTATTAGTTTTAGTTTAAGAGAACTAAATACAGTGTTTATTGATTGTAATAAAAGAAGCAATTGATGTTCTCTTTGAACTCTTCCCTAAGACCATTCTCCTTTCTCCTTTCCTCCCCAGAGATAATTGCACTCCTGAAGTTAGTGTTTATTTTCCTACTTATTGTTTCATATTTATGTCTGTAAACATAATAAAATATTATTTAGTGTGCTTTCTTGTTTTTCAAACCACTTTTTGTTGTAAAAAATTATATATAATACCTTATTTGTAGGTGAACCGTTCAGTGGCTCTTATGCACAGTGTTTTGTACCCATCACCACTGTATATATCCAAAACTTTTCAATCATCCGCAACATCAACTTTCTCCCATTAAACAATTAACTCCCCTTTTCCCCTATCCCCATCTTCTGGTAGGTAACCTCTTCAATGCTTTCTGTCCCTATGAATTTGCCCATGCTAGCTACATCATCTAAATGGAATTATATACAATATTTGTTTTTCTGTGTCTGGGTTACTTCACTAAACATAATGTTTTTGCGGTCCATCATGTTGTAGCATATACAGTATCAAAATTCCATTACTTTTAATGGCTGGATAGTATTCCTTTGTTTGAATATACCGTATTTTGTCTGGCCATTCATCTATTGATGGACACTTAGGTTGTTTCTACCTTTTGGCTATTGTGAATAATGCTTCAATGAATGTTGGTGTACAGATACCTGTTTGAGTCTCTGCTTTCGTTTCTTTTGATGTATACCTGAGGGTGAAATTGGTGGGTCATACAGTAATTCTTTTTGAGGAACTGCCAAACTGTTTTCCACTGTGGCTGTACCTCCTCCTCCTAGGTTCAAGTGATTCTCCTGCCTCAGCCTCCTGAGTAGCCACCACACGCAGCTAATTTTCTGTATTTTTAGTAGAGATGGCGTTTCACCATGTTGGTCAGGCTGGTCTTGAACTCCTAACCTCGTGGTCTGCCTACCTTGGCCTCCCAAAATGCTGAGATTACAGGCGTGAGCCACCACGCCCAAGCCTTGTTTAGTGTTTTCTTAAACTTCTTATATGTGGCATCATTTTGTTCATTTACTGGCCCAGATTTTTACTGAGCATTTTTAAAAGTGTTATCAATATTGATTTAGGTAGCCATAATTCATTTGTTTTAAATACTATATAGTATTTTTATTACATACATATTACAGTTTATTCATATATTTCCCTACTGTTTGACACTTAGGTTACATCCGGTCATCCTAGTTTAAAATTAGTCCTGTAATGAATATTATAAATGTTTTTTGCATTGGTACAGATGGCCCTCGACTTCTGATGGTTTGGCTTTTGATTTTATGATGGTACAAAAGTGATACTCATTCAGTAGAAACAGTCATTTGAATTTTGATCTTTCCCTGGGCTAATGATATGTGGTATGATACTGTCTTATGAAGCTGGGCAGTGGCTGCCAATCACAACTCCCAGTCAGCCAGGTTATCACAAGGGCAACCAACCAATACTCTACAGAGTACTGTATTCAATAAAGTATATGAAATGTTCAACAATTTATCATAAAATAGGCTTTGTGTTAGATGATTTTGCCAGGCTGTAGGCTGTAGGCTGTAGGCTGTGTTCTGAACTGTAAGTGTTCAGAACACATTTAACATAAGTGAGGCTAAGCTATGATGTTTGGTAGGTTAGGTGTAGTGAATGCATTTTTGACTTAGTGGTATTTTCAATTTATGATGGGTTTATCAGAATGTAACCCCAGTGTAAGTCAGGGAGTATCGGTATAAGGAATTAGGGTTTTTACCTAGAAGTAGAATTGGATCATAAAGTTCTCTTCTACATTACTGTTGCAAAATTATTGTCCCACCAGCAGAGTGTGTGTTTCCATTTCCCTTATTCTTCTTGGTGCTTGTCATCCCACAGGTGTAAAAATCATATCTTACCTTTCCTTGGCAGCTAGTGAGGTTTATCATCTTTATCTTTGTTTATTGACCACTCAGATTTCATTAGGTGTGAAATTCCTGTTCATAGTCTCTGTCAGTTTTTCTTTGGGATAACTGTCTTTTGAATTCAATTTCAGAAATTCTTTATATTTTCTGAGTACTACTCCTTTGTTTTACTCTAAATATCTCCTAATCTGTGTCTTTCTGGTATCATTTTCATGTAGAATGGTGCAGTTCAATACAGTAGTCACTAATTTAAATACAAGTTTAAGTTCAGTTCCTCAGTAGCCACATGTGGCTAGTGGCTACTGTATTGGACAGTACTGATAGTAGGACATGTCTGTCATCACAGAAAGTTCTGCTGCACAGTCCTGATACATTAGGTTTTAAATCTTAATAGATCATAATTTTTCATCATGGACTGTGATTTTTGTGTCTTTTGTAAGGAATCCATCTGGACCCTAATGTCCTAGAGGTATTTTCCTATGTTTTATTTTAAACATTTTGTTTTTCACATTAGGTCTTAGAATTTGTTTAGAATTTATGTTGATGTGAGGTCAGGATCTGACTTTATTGCTTTTTTACATGGATTTTTATTTCAGCACAATTATTTTAATAGTTTATCCATTCTTTGCTAAAATATAATGCTTTTTCTGTCATCTGGCAAGTTGTAGTGTATGTGTGGTTCTTTCCTAGTGGAGTTTCTTTGTTACTTATTTGTGGGTTTTTTGTTTGTTTGTTTTTTGGTATTTTTCTTCTCCTTCTCCCTCCTATCCCAGTCCGTTTATATATCCTTATGTCAGTACTAGGTTGTTTCAGTTACTATGGTTTTAAATACTCGGTTTCAAATACTTGGTACTTGTTTCAAATACTTGGTATCTACTTGGACAAGTCTCTGTCCTTATTTTTCTTCTTCAGAATTCAATTTATTTATAAATGAAACTACTGTATACTTGAGTTGTGTTGGTGGTGTTTTGGTATCAAGGTTATGCTAGCTCCATGAAGTGAGTTGGGAAGCTTACTTTTCATCTTCTGTTTTTCAAAACAATGGATATTTGGGATTTCTAGAAAATTCTGAATGTGTTTTTCAGCTTGCAAGCAATACTTTGAGAAGTACCCAGGAGACCATGAACTCCTTTGGGAAGTTGAAGGTGTTGGACACTGGTACCAGCGAATACCAGTCACCAGAGCATTACAAAGAGAAGCACTTAAAATTCCAGGTAAGAGTGTTTTCAGTTTGAGTTCAGTTTATGTATTTATTTTTGGTAACCTGTCCTTGCTGGCTTGTAAGTCCAGTTTAAAAAGCAGTGGCTAGTAATGGTTGTGTCTTGGAGTCCAGAGTAGTGGTGTATTATAATGTGATTGTTCTAGTAACAGACTCTTGTCTAAAGTTTGAATATTTGTGATGTATTAACTTTTGATTCCCTAGTAACAAGAAGACCTAGAACAGCCCAGTAGGAATTGGTGGGTAACAAATAAACATAGATTACTGAAATGGCATAGAATAGTCACCAGGGGGTCCAGAGTACCCCCTAATCTCATGCACTTCTCCCCAAAGCTACTAAGTACTTAAAACAACTATGTAACATTGTATATAACGGCAATGTTGCATTATAAGGTATTGGTGAAGAGAACATCTCACACCTAGATTTTTGTGACTCTTTCTGTCTAGGCTGCTCCTCAGAGCTGTTAGGAAAATTAGTACAATGTTACACTTAAAACCAAATACTGATTGGGTTACAGTTTTTAAAATTCCTCTATACACAGCAGTTTCTCAAAATGAACCTAAAAGACCTATGTCTGGAGAATATGGTCCTGCATATGTTCCAGAATATGAAGCAAGAACTGAAGACAATCAGTCTAGTGAGATGCAGCTAACTGTAGGTACACTGTCTGTATGTTTATTGTTGTAAATAATTTTTGTGTTTTTAAAAAATAGGTTCAGTTTATATTTGAGTTTTAAATGTCATAGTTCATTCAACAAAGCTATGTAATTTCTACTGTGGTAGTTTTCCTGGCATCTTCTGTTAATATTACTAAAGACTTTAATTTTCTTTCAAAAATAATTTTAATGATGTTAAAAGTATTATGAGCTAATTAAAGGTAATTTAGGACAAACATAAAATAATATAGAAGAAAATAAAAATCTATAATCCCACTATTCAGATATAGCCACTGTTAAAATTTTTGCATATATATTTAATATTGCATATTATAAAGCATATATCTGTATATATTGTATTTTTGTTTTTATTCTCTTGGATTGCTTAACTGCTATTCTCCATTAATGTAATATTGGAAGCATTTTCTGTGGCATTAAATCATTAAAACATGATTGTTAAATAGTAGCACACTATTTATTCTATTATCTGTTTTATGTAACTATCATTATTTGTTTCCTTAACATAGGATCCTTAAATTTTTAACATTTTTAAATGACCCAGGAGCAAACACATTTATATATGAATCCTTGTGCATATGTAATTACTTCTCTTAACATACAAATTTCCAGAAGTGGAATTAGTAGGTGAAAGACTATGAAGTTGTTATGTAAAGTTCGAGGCTGTATATGCTAGGTCTTTGTAGAATGTAATGCACTTTGCAAATATTAGGTATCCTGAAAGTAGAAGGATAGGTCCCATTACCAAACTCCACAGGACTTACCGGGTCCTTTTCTAGAAGTGATGTTTTGTGGTACTTTATACTGCTTAAAATACAGGCCCGTTGATGGGACTCTAGCAGTCTAGGGTTTTGGGGGATGGCATTTATTGCAGTCATATTTTTGTACCTGTTTATTTGTATCTAAGTTTATTTTTGGTGAGTGTTGAATATGTCTATGTAAATGCAGAGGCATATTTTAGAAACAACTACTTTAGGGAATTATTTGTGCTTATTTTCTGTCTTAATTAGCATGAGAGTTGACTATTTGAGTAGAAAATTTGTTAATATTTTAAAGAATAACTATATATATAAGCAGTTAGATTTTTGGGAATTTTTTTCCTACTTTTGGAAATTCAAACTTGAAAATAAGCTCCTGTCCTATTGCAGTCCAAATTCCTCAGATATACACAGATTCATTTAGTACTGGCCAGTTATAAAATCAAGGAAAGTAGAAAATCTACTCTTCCTATAAATGTAATGAGAGCAATGATTTATTTTAATATTAAGCCAAATAATTTTAGATGTGTCATTTGAGTGAGAATATATTACAGTGGTACTATATCATACAGTTGACAGCATAAATTAGATTTTAGAATCTAACCTATTTAAGATTTTAGAAATTCATATTCTTCATATTACTTTAATGTTTTAAATAGTTGAAGGAAAATGTTTGTTGTTTTAAACTATTTATGTTATATCTCTTTTTGTTAGTACCACAAATAGTTTAGTTTATTTCAACTACATGATTTATTCTTTAGGCGATGATGGTATTGTTATGTGCTTTTTCTTATTTTTATACATAAAACATTACATATATTTCTCTTATACTTTTTGCACCTTTTATTTATTCATCTTAATCTACATTTTAACCTTTTCTTGTTGAACTACAAGTTTCTTGAAGCAAGATTTTTGTCATATGATTTATCACAATTGCTCCCTTGCTTTTGTTCTATAAATTGAAGGCTGTGTGCCCACTATATTGTGGAGTTTTAGTAAGCATGTAATGGATGAACGAAGTAGTTACTATGGCAAGCACTGGACATATAAAGATACAGTTCTTAGACATGGGAGAACTACATGGTCCATTGTTGGAAATATATAATATACTATAGCATAATAATTGTCTTATTATAGCAAGTAATTGGAGGTACATAGGAGAGGATGACTTTTAAAGGGTGGGTGGGAATTTTGTTAGGACATTCCAGAGGATAGCATGTGAAAAAGTTACAGAGGTGTAAAGGAAATGGCATGTTTGATATGAAAGAGGTATTTGGTATTGAATAGGTAGAGAATTTGTATTCTAAGCAGTGGTTGGCCATTAAAAGTTTTTTCTTGTTTTTTTTCCAGCAAAAAAATGGTACAGTTTGTGATTTGAAAGTATCACTTTGTCATCAGGGTGGAGGGGTGTAGACTGGATGTGATTAGAGCAAGGGATATGAGTGAGGAGGCTGTTGGAATAGTTGAAGTTCAAGAGAGTAAAGGCATAAACTAAAGCAATGGTAATACAAAGGACAGGGCAGTTTTGAGAGATTCTTCAGTTAAAATTGAAAGGCTTTGTGATTGATTAAATGTGGGTTAGGAAGAGGTCATTACTGACTCACTGTTTTCTGGCTAGAATGACTGACTGAATTGTCATTAAGCAAGATAGGGAATAATGTTGGGGAAAGATAAAGTTCATTTTGGGAATAATTGAGTGTGAAATTGGATGGGACATGCACTGGGAGATATTTCATTGGAAATAGAGCTTTGGAAATCAGGAAGAAAGTTTGGAGGCTTAAGTCGTATATTTGAATTCATCAATAAGCAGATACTGAAGTAAGCATAGCGAAGGGAGAGCATGTGGACTGAGCAGAGAAGGTGGCTGAGGACAGAACTAGGAGACACTAGTGGACACACTGTGACATATTAGATGACTTGCATATGTTCTCAGTCTTTTAAACTGAAGCTGAACTATAATCTTTTTATTTTTAAAGTAAATGTTCTTAACAAAAAGTGTTATTTGAAAAACATTTTACAAGTTTTTCTTTGAAACTGTAAATAGATCCATAGGGAGAAAAAATAGTCTAAAACTTTGGTTTTGACTCTATCTCTTTTTTAGATTGATTCTCTAAAAGATGCCTTTGCAAGCACTTCTGAAGGTAAGAAATTCAACTGATATATCAGTAAGTATTTGAGACACTTCACATTAGGGCAGTGTGTGTGTATATCCGTGCATGCGTGTGTGGTATGTCACCCTGAGTAAGTGAATACTTAACCAGCTCTAAAATCTAGGTTCTCATGCCACCACTGCCACTGATTTTGCTATGTGAACACTGAGTAAGCTATTGTACCTCTCTCTTTGTTATTTCCTTAGCTATAAAATAGGGATGGTAATGTCTACGTTGTTTGTTTTTCAAGATTATTGGGAGAGAATGCAAGTGAAATACAAAAACACTTTGCAAAGCCCAAGGTAACAGGGAAATGTGAGAAATTAATTCCACAGTTCATATAACTTGACAAAGTTATTATATAATTTAGATTATATAATAATCTAAATAATTTTCTTAGCCTGGTGTGAGAGGAGGGTGAACCTGTGTAATGTGGAGAATATGTGTAAACCAGTGTAGTTCTTGCATTTCTGTGTATTTTAATAGGTAGTCCTTTTAATATATAATCAACTAAGTGCAGTTTTGCTGTTTTTCTCCTCAGGTCATGAAAAAACATCAGTTTCCACTCGTACTCGAAGTAGTAATCTAAAGCGGCCAAAGATTGGAAAGCGGTTTCAGGATTCTGAATTTAGCAGTTCTCAAGGCGAAGATGAAAAGACCTCCCAGACTTCACCTACAGCTTCATTAAACAAGTAAATAATTGTTTATTTTACTCTCATTTTTTGTTTATTTGTACTTTCATATTAGTATTTAGCATTTAAGGTAGAGGCTATTTATTACATTATTTGTGTAGCAGGTTTGGTTTAGGAGGTAATATTTGAATTATCCATATTTAAATTCTTGTACAAGATTATTAGTTGTTTATCAGTGCTAAGTGTTACCTTCACAATGCTATTGGGAGAAGTTGCTAATAAGAGACTGGCATAAACTCACTTCATGTGTGAAAATCTAGGAGAATATCTAGCGATTATATTATCTCAAATTAGTCATTATCACCAATGCTCAATTTGATGGTATGGTTTTAAGTAATGCTGAGATTTAGTCAGTTTTTTCCCCCCCACATTCAGTTCTTTTATTTAATTTTCTAGTGGACAGTTTACATATCTCCCTCACGCTGTCTTTTAAGTTAGTGTGACAATTTTCCATAATAAACTGCTTAAAGAGAAGCTTTGGTCAAGAATGGAATGAAATTGCAAAAAAACAAAAACAAAAAACCATTGCTTTTAAAATACCAACTGTTTCACCAATTTTATATTCAAACAAAACCACACGGTGATATGTGTTTTTGTGTTTCCTTGGGGCTGGCTTCCTCGCCATCGTGCCATGGCGCAGCTGTGGTCAACCACAGTTTGTCATGCTGGATGGTGGAGGCTCACTCAGCTTCACATTATCCAGAGGGCCTTGAAATCCCAAATTGTCATGGCTCCATCGATGCCAGTAGTGCAATATTTGTGACAATCTTTCTTGTCCACCTCATAAATAGAGACTTGAGCGATGCTATTCTGGTGCAGCATCTCCAAAGCCATGTTGCAGCCCTCAGTCATGGCCCTCTTGTCCATATTGCAGAAGCATTCCATGGCAGACATGTTGCGTTGGATGCTCTGTTTTGGAATCTCTAACTTAGAGACAAAGGTCAGGCAGCCACAGTCATCGTAGTTACAGAGCATTGGTCAGCAGTCATGGCCAGCAGCCACGACACTGTTCTCTGAGATGAATGACACACTCAGGAGCAGCTGGAACTCCGTCTTCAGATTGATACCTGCACACTTTTTGAGGCATCAGCAACAGACACGGTGCTGTCGTGGCTGGCCCAGGCTAGGTGGCTCCCACAGGCAGAGAAGCTGACCCCGTGGACCCAGCCACCAGTGCCACTGCCACCAAACTCTGACATCAGCTGCCCAAAAGGCATCTTGCTGTCCCAGGTCATGCTGCCTGGCTTTTCATCCACTTCTTTAATGTGGGAAGAAAACACACTGTGTTTGAAGTCACATGATCCTGCTGCCAGCAAAACTTTGTTGGGATGCCAATCCAAGCTGAGGACTGTGGAGCGAATCAGCTTTTTAATGTGCTTGCTCACCCACCAGTCATTTTCAGACTCAAAGTAACAAACAGAAATGAGTTGTGCTTCACTTCCCACAGCAAATTTGTTCTCTGGAGGGGACCACTTCACAAAAGTAGCTGTGTGATTAATTCTTAGGATCATCAGGGTTGGCTTCCAGACACCATCTTGCTGACTCCAGACATAGGCATTGTGGTCTGCCCCACAAGTGACCACACGGTCGCTCTTGGGAGCCCCAGTCAGTACCTGTGATGTGTCCACTGTGCTCCTTGAGTTCATGAGCTTTCACCCACTGGTGTCCCTTCTTATAGATGTGCACTTTGTGATTATTGAGACTGAGGGCAATCTGAGTACGATCCCTGTTTCAGGCATGACAGTTGATTGGCTCTAGTAAAAACTGATGCAGTGACATTATTCTTAGTGTTTTCAAAGGAGAGAAAGCTGAGGTCGAGGCAGTCCAGACGGTCTCAGAGCAGAGGATTCGCAGACTCTGGGGAGTTGACGTGAACAGGCTCTAGTCAGTTTTAAAATACCCTCAGTTTTACTTTATTGATTCATTTTACTGGGCTATTGGATATAATTTGTAAATTAGTGATAACCATAAATAGTACAGTCAGTTCCTTCAGGAATTTAGTTGCTAGCTGAATCAACAGAACACTTGAGTCTCAACTTGTATCCTCTGTCTTTGAATCTTAAAGCAAGACTCTAACTTTTATAATAAAATTAGATTTCTGCCCTAACAGTTCTGCCAGCTGTTCCTGAGTCAACCATTTAGTTAATTCAAAACTTCGCCATTTTAACTGTCAAATTATTGTAGTCAAGTAGAGAATTCTGTAGCTATGCTTATCCTATTACGCAAATAATTTTAAATTTGAGTAATTAGGTTTGTAAATGTTTGTTTTGGTGAAAAATTTGTAATGTTAAAGATAGATATAAGGAAATATTTAAATCTAGTAATTAAAAAATGAATTTAGAAAACTGGTTTTCTCACTGAGCCATATTTTGATGTAGTACCCTTTTTAGAAGGGTAACAATGTATTTTAAATTGAGCCTCCCAAAATTATTGTGGAATTTTGTTTGCTTTTCATAAGCAGAACAGTAGGAGTTTACGCTTGACTGTTTGCTCAAACATATGAACAACAAAACATCATCTTAGCCCTCAAAGGATTGACTGCCTAGGGGTAAAGAGAGATACGAACACAGTTTAAGAGCACCGTAAGGTGGATTGTGATTGTACAATAATGGAAAGTGCAGAATGCTGTGGATACTGAGGAAAGAGTGTTAGATTCTAATTGAGGGAATGGAGAGATTTGGCATTTGGGCCTGGGCATCAAAGGTAAATAGAAACCCAACAAGTGGAGCTGAGACAGAAGACTTTCTAGTGTAAAGGTCCACCGACTATGGCCTGTAGGCCAAATCTGACCTGCCACCTGTTTTTGTAAATAAAATTTTATTGTAAGACATCCATGCTCATTAAGCTTATATATTTTAAATTAAGCATACATATATTTTAATATATTATTAAGCTTATATATTTTTAGTTATGTTTGCATTGGAATGGCAGAGTTGAATGGTTGGAACAGAGACCATATGGCCCACGATGCCTAAAGGAAAGGTTTGCTGATCCCTTTTCTACACCAAGGCTGAGAAGTAGAACTTTCTGCAGTGATGGAAATGTTTTGTATTTACACTGCCCGGTATAATAGCCATTAGCCAGTGTGCCCATTGAAGTATGGCTAGTGCAACTAAAGAACTGAATTGTTTCATTTAATTTTAATTTAAATGTAAAATAGTGAAGTGTGTCTCGTGGCTATTGTATCAGTACAGATTTCAACTAAAGCACTGACATGAGCAAAGGCACAAAGCTAGGAGGAATGTTACTAAGGATAATTGATGAATAAGGTAAATATAAGGGTCTAGGCTGGGCATGGTGGCTCATGCCTGTAATCCCAGCACTTTGGGAGGCCAAGGTGGGTGGATCACCTGAGGTCAAGAGTTCGAAACCAGCCTGGCCAACATGGCAAAACCCTGTCACTACTAAAAATACAAAAATTAGCCCGGCGTGGTGGCACACTTCTGTAATCCCAGCTACTCAGTAGGCTGAGGCAGGAGAATCGTTTGAACCCAGGAGGTGGAGGTTGCAGTGAGCCGAGGTCACACCACTACACTCCAGCCTAGATGACAGAGGGAGACCCTGCCTCAAAAACAAAAACAAACAAATATGTTAGGCTTTCAAAGAAGGTGCACTTTATTCACTGAGCTTATAGAGAACCACCAGAAGTTTCTGAGCTGGGCTATCACAGGTATAGATAATGTGCATTAGAAAGACAGCTCTGAAAGCCTTGATGAAGATGTACTGTAAGTCTGAAGATGAATTGGGAAGAAGTACAGTGCTCCAGAGAGAACTGGGACCTGAAGCAGAGCTGTGAAAATGGGCATAGAAAGTCAGGAATATATTTGAAAGGCAGCTTTGGAGTTAGAACTAAACCATATAGTGTGTTGTCCAAGGTCACATTTTTGAGAATGAAAGGAGCATTATTAATAATTATGCCAGTATCCATAATTATGGACAAAAGTCTGTAAACTGGGACTGCTCCAGGTAAACCAGGATATATGCTGATTCTAATAGAGTAAGATCCATGGTCCTTCAGTATAAATGAGGTTAAAAAAAAAAAAAAGGTATGATACAGGCTGGGCGCGGTGACTTACGCCTATAATCCTAGCACTTTGGGATGCCAAAATGGGTGGATCATGAGGTCAGGAGATGGAGACCATCCTGGCTAACATGGTGAAACCCTGTCTCTACTAAAAATACAAAAAATTAGCTGAGTGTGGTGGCACGCGCCTGTAGTCCCAGCTACTCGAGAGGCTGAGGCAGAAGAATTGCTTGAACCTGGGAGGTGGAGGGTTGCAGTGAGCCGAGATCGCGTCACTGCACTCCAGCCTAGGCAACAGAGTGAGACTTTGTCTCAAAAAAAAAAAAAAAAAAAAAAAAAAAAAAAAGATAAGATCCAATAAGATATGGATAGAATAAAAGAAGAAGGGTCTAGTTTACATAATTGAGAAGATGGTAATATTATAAGAGGATGAAGAGATTGGTTTTAGACTTGTAAAATCTGAAGTTGTTGACAACATAGTTGATTCTCTAAAATGTTACTTTAAGAAAGGACTTCTGAGATTTTATATTTATTCTTAATGAAACAAGTGAGAATGGTTTTCTTTTGTTTTTTAGATTGGAGTCCACTGCACGCCCATCAGAGAGCTCAGAAGAATTCCTGGAAGAAGAACCCGAACAGAGAGGGATTGAATTTGAGGATGAAAGCAGTGATAAAGATGCACGGCCAGCACTGGAAACGCCACCACAGCAAGAGAAGCAAGATGGTGAAAAGGTACGAGATCACTTACTCAGTAAAATGAAAATAAGTAAACTAAATTTTACCTTTCGTAATCATATATTGTTAGAAAAGTATACTGATATATTTTAGAGTCTTAGAAATTGTGTGTAGTGTTAAAAAGCATATATATATTAAGCAAGGTCAGGTACTACAGTTGGGGAGAGGATAAAATTACAAGGATAATTTAGTTTATAAAAAGTTTGCACTTACAAAAATTTGAATTATATCAAAGATAAAATAGAGATGTTTAGTAAGATCTTTTGGTGCGTTTAAAATATAAGTTAATTTGTAGAATTAAACACACTTACTTACACAAATGATATAAGATCTACTCGTATAGAACCAGTTAAAATGCTTTCAGGTGCAATAAACCTTCAATGGCACCCCCATTTTAGTTAGAGGGCTAAGAATTACTAGTCCAGAAAAAACAAATTTGATGACTATTGATCTCACAAATTTCTGGAAAAATAACTAAATTCATGTTTTTTAAACACTAGAAAAAAATATATAAACCCTTGGTAAATAAGTAAACTCTTCATCTGGGTTGATTTTTGCAGCTTTAAAGTATTTATCCCCAGCTTCTTTTTTTTTTTATCCATTTCCATGTTTTTCTTTAATGTCTTCCATCTTTTCCTTTCCACAGATTCCCTATTTCTTCTTTCATATGTTTCTTGAAAAAATCTTTCAGCTGTTTGCCAAGTCCAGCAGGCAGGTGAACAAGTGAAACTATAAATTACCGATTTTGTTTTCTTTTTCTTTTTGAGACGGAGTTTTGCTCTTTGCACCCAGGCTGGAGTGCAGTGGTGTGATCTTGGCTCACTGCAACCTCTGCTTCCTGGGTTCAAGTGATTCTCCTGCCTTAGCCTCCCAAGTAGCTGGGATTACAGGTGCCCCCCACCATGCCCAGCTAATTTTTGTATTTTTAGTAGAGACAGGGTTTCACCACTTTGGCCAGGCTGGTCTCGAACTCCTGATCTCAGGTGATCTGCCCGCCTCAGCCTCCCAAAAGTGCTGGGATTACAGGCGTGAGCAACCGTGCCCCACTAGTTTTGTTTTCTTAAGTTACTCTGATTTAGCTCCTGCTTCCTCTATTTCATGAAGTGACATGCTGTGTCAGCTCACTGCAGCCTCCACCTCCTGGGTTTAAGCAATTCTCCTGCCTCTGCCTCCCAAGTAGCTAGGATTACAGGTGCACCAACATGCCCGGCTAATTTGTGTGTGTGTGTTTTTTTGAGACAGAGTCTCGCTTTGTCCCGGGCTGGAGTGCAGTGGTGCCATCTTGGCTCACTGCAAGCTCCACCTTCCAGGTTCACGCCATTCTCCTGCCTCAGCCTCCCGAGTAGGTGGGACTACAGGCGCCCACCACCACGCCCGGCTAATTTTTTGTGTTTTTAATAGAGACGGGGTTTCACCGTGTTAGCCAGGATGGTCTTGATGATCTGACCTCGTGATCTGCCGAGACAGGGTTTCACCATGTTTGCCAGGCTGGTCTTGAACTCCTGATCCACTCGTCTCAGCCTCCCAAAGTGCTGAGATTACAGGCATGAGCCACCGTACCTGGCCTCATGAAATGATATTTTTATGTTTATTTTTGTAATATTTCTTTTTCCTTTTTTTTTTTTTTGAGACAAGTCTCTCGCTCTGTTGCCCAGGCTGGAGTGCAGTGGCACAGTCTTGGCTCACTGCAGCTGGGACTGCAGGTGCCCGCCACCACGTCCCGCTAATTTTTTGTGTTTTTAGTAGAGATGGGGTTTCACCGTGTTAGCCAAGATGGTCTCAATCTCCTGACCTCAATCTCAATCCGCCCACCTTGGCCTTCCAAAGTGCTGGGATTATAGGCGTGAGCCATCGCGCCCGGCCTATTTTAGTAATTTTGGGGAGCAGATGGGTGTTTGGTTACATCGATAAATTCATTAGTGGTGATTTCTGAGATTTTGGTGCGCCCGTCACCCAAGTAGTGTATACTATACCCAGTGTGTAGTCTTTTATCCTCACCCCCCTCCTACCCTTTCCTGCAAGTCCCCAGAGTCCATTATATCACTCTTAAGCCTTTGCATCCTCATAGCTTAGCTCCCACTTATGAGTGAGAACATACGATGTTTGGTTTTCCATTCCTGAGTTACTTCACTTAGAATAATGGTCTCCAACTCCATGCAGGTTGCTGTGAATGCCATTATTTCATTCATTTTTTATGACTGAGTAGTATTCCATGGTCTACATATACCCCCTTTTTTTTTTTTTTTTTTGAGATGGACTCTTGCTCTGTTGCTGGGCTGGAGTGCAGTGGCACGCTCTCAGCTCACTGTAACCTCCGACTCCCTGGTTCAAGTGATTCTCCTGTCTCAGCCTCCCAGATAGGTGGGATTACAGGCACACACCACCACACCCAGTTACTGTTTGTATTTGTAGTAGAGACGGGGTTTCACCATGTTGGCCAGGATGGTCTCGATCTCCTGACCTTCTGATCCGCCCACTTCGGCCTCCCAAAGTGCTGGGATTACAGGCCACCATGCCTGGCCTATATATACCACATTTTCTTTATCCACTCATTGGTTGGTGGGCATTTAGCCTGGTTCCATAGTTTTTGCAGTTGCAAATTGTGCTGCTATAAACATGCACGTGCAAATGTCTTTTTGATATAATGACTTATTTTTTTCTGGGTAGATAGCCAGTAGTGGGCTTGCTGGATCAAATGGTAGTTCTACTTTTAGTTCTTTAAGGAATCTCCACACTGTTTTCCATAGTGGTTGTACTAGTTTAGTTCCAACCAGTTGTGTAAAAGTGTTCCCTTTTCACCATATCCACTCCAGCATCTGTTTTTTTTATTGTGGCCATACTTACAGGAGTAAGGTGGTATCAAATTGTGGTTTTGATTTGCATTTCCTTGATAATTAGTATATTAGGGTTCTCTAGAAGGATAGAACTAATAGGATAGATGTATATAAAGGGGACTTTATTAAGGAGTATAAACTCACATGATCACAGAGTCCCATAGTAGGCCATCTGCAAGGTGAGGAACAAGGAAGCAAGGAAGCCAGTCCGAGTCCCAAAGCTAAAGAACCTGGAGTCTGATGTTTGCGGGCAGGAAGCATCCAGCTCTGGAGAAAGATGTAGACTGGGAGCCTAAGCCAGTCTAATCTCTCCATGTTCTTCTGCCTGCTTTTTATTCTGGCCATGCTGGCAGCTGATTAGATGGTGCCCACCTGGATTGAGGGTGAGTTTGCCTCTCCAGTCCACTGACTCAAATGTTAATTTCTTTTGGTAACACCACCCTTACAGCCACACCCAGGATCAATACTTTGCATCCTTCAGTCCAATCAAGTTGACACTTAGTATTAACCATTACAAGTCTACCCCTTGTCAGCTTGAACCCATACACACTTCCTGAGATCATACATAGTCTTTAAATAAAGACAATAATGTAATAATTATGCCTAACACAATACAACTGTCATTCGTACAACTGGAAACTCCCAACCCAAATAATATTATGTAAAGTTAACACTTAATTGCTCATATGAAGTCAATAAATCTTATGTCACATGATGAAGGAAAAGGGAAATAAAATGAAGTTATTTTCTTATTACAAGTGTATACATGCGCAAACATGTTCTTAACCAAATAAGGAGGAAATACTCATGACAATTACAGTCATCATTTCTGCAGCTGGTCACGTGGTTGAAGCTGGTGTTGATGACTACCTTCTTCTGCTACCCATTCTGTATTCCCTTTGCCTTCAGCAAGCACTTTAGCAGGTTGTGTTTTTTTCCCTAGTGTAGTAACGCAAACCTTCATTCCTGAAGAGTCTGGGCCATTTGTAGTCTTGCCTGGATTGGGCTGTTGTAGTTTCCCATTGACCTTAATCACAGGGCATCGTAATACTAAGAGACACCCCAAGGGATCTCCTATATTCCATGCATACTCTTCCTTAACTCCATTGTGGAGTAGTAGACTGATTTCATCTTGATAGCCTGGGTCAGTCACCGTAGCCAACACTGTAGCTCCCTCAGCCTGTTGACTTTAGGAGGAGCCCAAAGTGTCCAGGTGGCAATCTTAACTTCCAGTATAATGGAATCATTGTTGTGTCTCCTGGTGGCAGCATTCCTGTCTCTGGAACTAATACCTCTAGGCCAGCAGAACGTAATGTTATGGGGACAGGAAGCAAAAATTTTGCTAGTGGATCACTAGGGGTGAAGGTGAGTGAGGCCATTTCCACTTTTACCCCTGGATTCCTGGACCTGTGAAACCTGTCTATAAGAGAAACAGTACCATATACTGAAATGCTGATGCAGAGCCTACACAGCCTGCTAGAGACCTTTGCCTCAGCCCTGCATAGTATTATCACCTAGTTGGTGTTGTAATTGTGATTTCAAAAGGACATTCCACTGTTCTGTCAATCCAACTGCTTCAGGATGATGGGGAACATGGTAAGAACAGTGAATTCCCTGAGCATGAGCCCGCTGCCGCACTTCTTTAGCTGTAAATTGAGTGCCTTGTTCAGAGGCAATGCTGTGTGGAGTACCATGACGGATAAGGCATTCCGTGAGTCCATGGATGGTAGTCTTGGCAGAAGCACTGCATGCAGGATAGGCAAACTCATATCCAGAGTAGGTGTCTGTTCCAGTGAGGACAAACCTCTGCTTTTTCCATGATGGAAGAGGTCCAGTATAATCAACCTGCCACCAATTAACTGTTTGATCACCCTGAGGACTGGTGTCATAAGGGTGTCATAAGGGCTTAGTGTTGGTCTGTGCTGCTGGCAAATTGGGCACTCAGCAGTGGCCGTAGCCAGGTCAGCCTTGGTGAGTAGAAGTCCATGTTGCTGAGCCCATGTGTAACCTCCATCCCTGCCACCATGGCCACTTTGTTCAAGGACCCATTGGGGTGGCTGGGAAAGGAGGCTGAGTAGTGTCCACAGAACAAGTCATCCTACCCACTTGATTATTAAAATCCTCCTCTGCTGAGGTCACCGTTTGGTGAGCACTCACATGGGATACAAATATCTTCAGTTTTTTACCACTCAGAGAGGTCCATCCACATACCTCTTCCCCACATTTCTTTGTCACCAATTTTCCAATCATGCTTCTTTCAAATCCCTGACCATCATCCAAACCATTGGCTACAGCCTATGAATCAGTATATCGTCACACATCTGGCCATTTCTCCTTCCTCGCAAACTGCACAACTAGGTGCACTGCTCGAAGTTCTGCCCACTGGGAAGATTTTCCTTCACCAGTGCCCTTCAGGGATGTTCTAGAAAGGGGCTGTAGTGCTGCAGCTGTCCACTTTTGGGTGGTGCCTGCATATCATGTGGAACCATCTGTGAAACAGGCCCTAGTCTTCTCTTCCTCTGTCAACTGATTATAGGGAACTCCCCATGAGGCCATCGGTGCAGGCTGGGGAAAAGGAGGCAGAGTGGCAGGAGTGGAGACCATGGGCGTTTGAGCAACTTCCTCATGTAACTTACTTGTGTCTTCAGGACCTGCTCAAGCCCGATCACATATATACCACTTCAATTTGATGATGGAATGCTGCAGTGCATGACCCACTTTATGATTAGATGGGTCAGAAAGCACCCAGTTCATGATAGGCAGTTCAGGTCGCATGGTGACTTGATGACCCATAGTCAAACATTCAGTTTCTACCAAAGCCCCGTAACAGGCCAAGAACTGTCTCTCAACAGGAGAGCAGTTATCTGCAGAAGATGGCAGGGCTTTGCTCCAAATTCTTAGAGGCCTCCACTGTGATTCACCTATGGGGGCCTGTCAAAGGCTCCAAACAGTACTTGTCTCTCAAAAGGAGAGTAGTTATCTGCAGAAGATGGCAGGACCTTGCTTCAAAATCCTAGAGGCCTCTTCTGTCATTCACCTATGGGGGCCTGCCAAAGGCTCCTAACAGCATCCCTATCTGCCACTGACACCTCAAGCACCATTGGATCTGCTGGATCATACAGCCCAAGTGGCAGAGCAGCTTGTACAGCAGCCTGGACCTGTCGCAGAGCCTTATCCTGTTCTGGAGCCTACTCAAAACTGGCAGCCTTTCGGGTCACTCGATAAATGAGTTGGAGTAACACAACCAAATGAGGAATTTGTTGCCTCCAAAATCCAAGTAGGCCAACTATGTGTTGTGCCTCTTTCTTGGCTGTAGTAGGGGCCAAATGCAGCATCTTACTCTTTACCTTAGAAGGAATATCTCCACAGGCCCCACACCACTGGACCCCTAGAAATTTTACTGAGTTAGAAGGTCCCTGAATTGTAGTCGGATTTATTTCCCATTCTCTGGCATGCAAATGTCCCACCAGTAAGTCAGTGTGCTTGTTACTTCTTGCTGACTGGATCCCATCAGCATAATGTCATCAATGTTATGGACCAGTGTGATAACTTGTGGAAGCAAAAAGCGATCAAGGTCTCTTTGAACAAGGTTATGTCACAAATGTGGAGAGTCGATATACCCCTGAGGTGGGACAGTAAAAGTATATTGCTGGCCTTGCCAGTGGAACACAAATTGCTTCTAGTGGGCCTTATGGACAGGAACAGAGAAAAAGGCATTTGGCAAATCAGTGGCTGCATACCAGGTACCAGGAGATGTGTTAATTTGCTCAAGCAATGAAACCACATCTGGTGCAGCAGCTACAACTGGAGTCACCACTTGGTTAAGCTTATGATAATCCACTGTCATTGTCCAAGATCCATCTGTCTTCTGCACAGACCAAATGAGAGAGTTGAACGGGGATGTGGTGGGAATCACCACCCCTGCACTGTCCTTGATGTTGGCACTAATCTCCGCAGTGCCTCCAGGGATGTGATACTGTGTGTGTTTGACTATTTTTCTAGGTAGAGGCAACTCTAATGGTTTCCATTTGGCCTTTCTCACCATAATAGCCCTCACCCCACCAGTCAGGGATCCAATGTGGGGGCTCTGTGAGCTGCTAAGTATGTCTATACCAATTATGCATTCTGGCACTGGGGAAATGACCACAGGATGAGTCCGGGGACCCACTGGACCCACTGTAAGTCACACCTGAGCTAAAACTCCATTAGATTACCTGATCTTCATAAGTCCCTACTTTAACCACAATGACGTTTTGGGTCCCCCGGAATCAACGTCAGCTCAGAGCCAGTGTCCAGTAGTCCTCGAAATGTCTGATCATTTCCCTTTCCCCAGTGCACAGTTACCCTGGTCAAAGGCCAGAAGTCTCCTTGGGGAAGGATGGGAGAAAGATTCACAGCATAAATTGTCGGTATTGTAGTAGAGTCCTTCCTCAGGGGGCTTCATTCAAGGGGTTCTGGGTCTATAAAGTGGCTCAAGTCTGGAAATTGAGGGGCTGTGATTCTCTTGTTTTCTGTAATTCAAATTAGTCTTTTGTCCACTTGACCTGGAAGTTTTCCATTTATATGAATTAAGTAGGAATTCAGTAGGCTTCCTATCAATTCTACTTCTGGGAACACTGATTAATTAGCCAGTGCAAAAGCTCTACACAAGTCAGATTATTCTGATTGCTGCTTTGCCTCTGTGGTCCATTATGGTAGCTCGCCCACCCTGCATTTGATGGTTGAGTGCTCCCACTTGGCCCTTGCCACCTCTGGATCCAATTATTCCCATTGTATTTAAATTTTGTAGTTGAGTGACTGTGGTTCCCACTGTTAGATCTGGCATATAGAGAAGAGCAATCATAGAGCTCTTCAAAGATTCATGTGCTGCCCTCACAAATCTCTTTCACAAAGCATTGGTCAAGGGTATATCTTCTGGACCTTCTCAGCTGGGATGAGTAGGTCTAACGTGACTAATTCACTCCACCATCCCAATCTCCCTAAGCCTTTGGATCCCTTCCTCTACATTAAACCAAGGGAGATCAGGCATTTCTAGCTCGCTCAGAGTGAGCCATCTTTTAATCTGTATTTCAGCTAACCAAGCAATCAAGCTATTAGAACCTTTTTAAACTCCCTGAGCAGCAACATTAAATGCAGAGTCCCTGCTTAGTGGGCCCAAATCAATAAATTTAGCCTGATGCAACTCTGTGTTCCTTCCACCATCATCCTACACCCTTAACATCCATTCCCACACCTGTTCTCCAGATTCCTGCCTATATAAATTAGAAAACTCAGTGTTTTTCAAGTGTAGCACACCTCCTTGTAGGTTACACTCTGAACTTCACCTCTAGGGGGCCGCTGGGACTTTAGTCCTTATAGGTCTAGAAGCAAACAGGGCTGATTCTCCTCTCCTGAGGTAATGTTACCACTACTGGGGATGGTGAAGCTGTTTCTTCTGGCAAAAAGGCTCATCAGAGTTTATAAGCTCTGTGTCCCCAGCGTCATCAGGGTCCTCCTACATGTCCCCATTCCAAGTTGCAGGTTCCCATTCTTTTCCAATCAGGGCTCTCACTTTAACAGTAAACACCTGGCGAGGCTGTGCATGTGCCTTTCATTGCAGGTCAGCTACTCACAAGATAAGAGGTTGTGTCTGATTTTCCACAATTTCAGCTCTTTGTCTACAGGAGACAAGACTCTCACTCAGGGCTTTTGAAGTATCTGCTTTTGAAACCTGGAGTTAGAATCCCTGAGTTCATCATTGTTTTTCATCACTTTGTCCAGTGAACTTAGGAGCAGCCAACCAACTTCATTGTGTTCCTTGGTTCTCCACATATGGTCAAAGGTATTATGTGTAGAGTCACCAAACTTTTTCCCTCTCAGAAGCGGTGAATCAGGAGTGTCAAATGCATTTATTTTGCATAACTCTAAACAGTTCATGCCAAGGACTATCAGTGTTTGCCGTACTACTAGAAGTAGAGTCCTTAGCATTTTGGGGTCTGATCATATTAAGGAGCCATCTCCAGAAACCCACCGACAAAAGAACTCCATCCTTAATATTCTGTTCCTCTAGAACCACTCCTGGTACCAAAGTCTGTTAGGGTTCTCTAGAGGGACAGAACTAATAGGATAGGTGTATATATAAAGGGGAGTTTTTAAGGAATGTTAACTCGCACGATCACAAGGTCCCACAATAGGCTGTCTGCAAGCTGAGGAGCAAGGAAGCCAGTCTGAGTCCCGAAGCTGAAGAACCTGGAGTCCTATGTTTGAGGGCAGGAAGCATCCAGCACAGGAGAAAGATGTAGGCTGGGAGGCTAAGCTAGTTTAATCTCTTCATGTTCTTCTGCCTGCTTTTTATTCTGGCCATGCTGGCAGCTGATTAGATGGTGCCCACCTGGACTGAGGGTGGGTTTGCCTCTTCCAGTCCACTGACTCAAATGTTAATTTCTTTTAACATCTGTAAAGGTGGTAACACCACCTTTACAGCCACACCCAGGATCAGTACTTTGCATCCTTCAATCCAATCAAGTTGACAGTATTAGCCATCACAATTAGTGATGTTCAGCATTTTTCCATGTTTGTTGGCCATTTGTGTATCTTCTTTTGAGAATTGTCTATTCATGTTCGTATCCCACTTTTTGATAGGAAACTATATATATGCATGTGTGTGTGTGTGTGTATTGAGACATTCTCACTCTGTCACGCAGGCCGGAGTGCAGTGGCATGATCTCAGCTCACTGCAACCTCCATCTCCTGAGTTTAAGCGATTCTCATGCCATAGCCTCCTGAGTAGCTTGAATTACAGGCATGTGCCACCATGCCGGGCTAATTTTTGTATTTTCAGTAGAGATAGGGTTTTTGCCAATGTTGGCCACTCTGGTCTTGAACTCTGGACCTCAAGTGATCCACTCCCCTCGGCCTCCCAAAGTGCTGGGATTACAGGTGTAAACCACTGTGCCTGGCTGGAAACTATATTTTTAAATGGCATTTTTATTGTAGAAAATTGAGAAAATGAAAAAAAGCACATATGGGAAGTTAAACCTCAAATTTTTTAAAAACAAGATTTGTATGCATCTAGACGTTTATGGAAATATGTATTTGTGGGGGTTTTCTTTCACTTTTGTTTTTTTTTTTTTTTTTTTTTTTTTTGAGACAGAGTCTCGTTCTGTCGCCCAAGCTGGAATGTAGTGGCACAATCTCGGCTTAACTGCAACCTCTGCCTCCCGGGTTCAAGCAGTTCTCTGCCTCAGCCTCCCCAGTACCTGGGATTACAGGTGCCCGCCATCACACCCAGCTAATTTTTGTATTTTTAGTAGAGATGGGGTTTCACTATCTTGGCCAGGCTGGTCTTGAACTCCTGACCTCATGATCCACCTGCCTTGGCTTCCAAAGTGCTGGGATTACAGGTGTGAGCCACCACGCCTGTCCTTTTTTTCACTTTTAAAAAGTTAAGATTATATTGTACATACTTCATGGAACCTATTTCATCCAATAAGCCATATAGCAGTGCCAGTGACAACTTCCATTTTAATTTTTTTTTTTTAACCTGGGTTGATTATCCTCTCTTCCTGAGGTTCTCTGGTCTCCTGACTTCATAACACTACCGCACTTTGGTTTCTTGGTTTTTTTTTTTTTTTTTTTTTTGAGACAGAGTCTCGCTCTGTCTCCTCTGGCTGGAGTGCAGTGGCACGATCTCTCTGGCTCACTGCTACCTCTGCATCCTGGGTTCAAGCTAATCTGCCTCAGCCTCCCGAATAGCTGGGACTACAGGCGAGTGCCGCCACACCCGGCTAATTTTTATATTTTTAGTAGAGATGGAGTTTCACCATATTGGCCAGGCTGGTTTCTTGGTTTTTCTATCTCTGAAGTATTATTTTTATTTTTTGACTCTTCTCATACTTGCTTTTTCCAAAACCCTTATTGTGGACACACTGGAAAAAGTCCTTGATTTTCTGAACTTTGGTTCATGTTTTCTTTTTTGAAAATACATCCAATCTCATGACTTCAACTGTTTTATCTATGGGAATGACCAGTAACTCTAGACTTCTCTCTCCCACTCTGGTCATTTTTATGAGCTTTATATTACCTTCTGTGTGCACTCTATTCTGTGTATCATCTAGTATAATAAAATAGATATTATTTTATAGATGATTTTTATTTTAGAACAATTTGCTTTCTTACTATAGAAAAATTAAAATCCCTGATTTCTCTTTTGGAAAAATTTCCTTGATATGCTTTTAGGGGTCCTACACAATGCAGTCAAATCTATTTGTGAACACTTGAGTGCATCAGTTTTATAATTTTAATAATGGTAATAAAATTCCCTTTATTAGAATGTCAGGATTAGAAATACTTGACATTAAATATAAGTTAATCGATAAACTTTGGAAGAATTTTAGAAATTGGAGAGTTCATGTTATCAAATAGCATCTCCATACTTTAATGATATGCAAGGAGCAGGACTGTTCAGAAATGACCCTGGCGTTGACTGAGACTGGGACTCTCTCCTCCCAGCAAGCAGCAGCACCTAAACTGAACTTCCCATTAGACCGTTAGTGCTTCCTACGTCTGGCACAGTAAACTGTAATTTCCCATAGGACCCAAAGATTCCAGATGCTGAACAGCTGGTGTTATGTAAAGAACGGGCATCAAGTCTATACTCTGGTGCCTTTTTCCTGAAAAGGTTCTTCCCATGATTGCCCTATAAGAAGGAAGAACAAGAAGTGGGTAGGGTCTTTTCATTGAATCTCCGACCCACACTGTGTATCCACAGAGCATCCTGGTCCTGCGCTATCTTTCCTTAAGAGCAGTGGGAATATGGGGTACTCAGGATTATTTTATTTTGCTGATACTGCCTTATGAGTTTCCCTCTTCCCCCAGTAAGACTGTTCTTTAACCCATGTTCTATAATGTAAACTTGAGTCTTGGTATAGGATAGGTAGGCACTGAGAAGGGACCCGTCATGCATGACAAATAAGTTAGTTTGTAATCATGTCCTTTTTTCCCCTCTTCTCATGGTGTAGGAATCTGAATTAGAGCCTATGAATGGTGAGATAATGGATGATTCTCTTAAGACCTCACTTATAACAGAAGAGGAAGACTCCACTAGTGAAATTTTAGATGAAGAATTAAAATTGCAGCCTTTTAATTCCAGTGAAGATTCTACAAATCTTGTTCCACTGGTGGTAGAATCTTCAAAACTCTCTGAGGCAGATGCACCAGATAAGGTAAGGGGGCGATGAGCTATTTTTTAATAAAGTATACCAATGTTGGTGACATTAGGGGGGAGGGTGCATGGTATACATATTTGTTTCCACCTTAACATGTACAGTGCTTTAGGAAGATTAACTTTTATAGTAGATTTGATATTATAAGAAAATGTAATCAGTAATATTCTATAAATTCAAATAATTATAAACATTCATATCTGATATGTGGTAACAAAATGAGTTTTATTACTTTTAATACTTTGTACTTAGGAAATGCTTAGAAAAATGGATAAAGCATTATTTACCAAATATTTGAGTACCTATATTGGTTATATAGTCTATGACTAAAACAGTAATTTATATTTGTGTTAATTAGGCAGACAGATTAAGTTAGTGGGGGAAAAAATCCTGGAGTATTTTAAAAGAAATTTAATTTTGTTACTTTTGAATATTACAGTTTACGGCTAAAAAACTGTTGTTTGGGATTATTTATTAGTGTCTCACCTAAGTAAAAGAATAAAACGTCCATTGCCCTAACTTACCTAATGAAACCGTAGTCAAACTTAAGTGTGGTGGCACAGTGAAGTCCCAAGGTATTTTTGGTTCTGGCTCCAGTAACACCAGGAAACTAAAAAAACTGAGTTGATTGATGATTTTGAAGAATCTTGATATGAAGTTTAATGTGTCTTAATTATAAAATAATTATTTCATTATATCCTCAAAGAACTTAGTGTATTAAAATTACCATGTGACACAATTTTGAAGAAATTGAGTTGTATTCAGAATATATACACCTTTAGCAGAACAGAAATTCAAAAAAATACATGATTTTGAGTAATGAATACTGAATTGTTTAAATTGTAGTTCAGTGTCATTGCATATTAGAGTCTGAGAAGAATTTATTTTTAGAACTGTATTACAAGTTTATTTATTGACTAGGTTTTTAATTTTCAGACCCCACGTATACCTGACTCAGAAATGTTGATGGATGAAGGCACATCTGATGTAAAGGGGCACACGGAAGAGAAACTGTCCCTACTTCCAAGAAAGAAAGCACACCTTGGGAGTTCAGATAATGTTGCTACTATGTCACACGAAGAACGATCTGATAGTGGTTTTCCAAACTCTGTGATAGCTGAATTTTCTGAAGAACCAGTCTCTGAGAACTTATCTCCCAATACTACTTCCTCATTGGAAGACCAGGGTGAGGAGGGGGTATCTGAGCCCCAGGAAACATCTACTGCTCTTCCTCAGAGTTCTTTGATAGAGGTTGAACTTGAAGATGTGCCATTTTCACAGAATGCAGGACAGAAGAACCAGTCAGAGGAGCAGTCTGAAGCATCTTCTGAGCAACTGGATCAGTTTACACAATCAGCAGAAAAAGCTGTTGATAGCAGCTCAGAGGAAATAGAAGTGGAAGTGCCTGTGGTAGACAGGCGGAATTTAAGAAGAAAGGCCAAAGGGCATAAAGGACCTGCTAAGAAGAAAGCTAAGCTGACCTGAAGGAAGAAGAAAAGTGGATAAACCCTCTTCTTTGTAACATAATTGTTTTTAAAATATGGTAATTAATAAACAGCATGGGGCACAGGACAAAAATTTCCAAAATTTCAATTTGAACTTATTTACTATGCAGTTTTTCGCTTCCCTTTAGAACGTAGAATTCACCATTCTTTTTAATTATTCAGGCTATTTTTGGTAAATGCAATTTTTTATTTTTATTAACCATGTTCCAATTTTGGAAACCAGATCTCATTATATTTTCTTTATCAGGTGGTACATCTGACCATTATTTCAAAAATATAATTAAAAAACTGAAAGTAGTAGGATTTCCATTACTTACAAGGATCACAGAAATCTTTTATACTAAGGGTTTTAATAGTAAAACTTGGTGAGGGTTCTAGAAGTTTTAAATTTCAAAACCAATCACCAATTTTTTAAAATGTAGGCATACCTAAACAAAAGTGTCAATAAATTAGAATAAATGTAACTTCAAGTAAATGAGAGCACAAAAACAGAAACAAACTTACGGTCAAATGTTCATGAAGATATTTTGGTTCTGGCCTCTTAATCCTAGATATAATGCGTTTTTTTCCTTTGACTTCACTATGGAAAGGTACACATAAAATCTGTTTCTGATTCATTCTATCATCTGATGTTAACAGTACTGTCAGGGATTTAACTGTGGCATGTGGGGACTAATTATTTAAAATTTCATTTGAAGTATTAGTTTGCTATAATTTTTTGTCTGCATATGTGCAGATGCCTAGAAGTTTAGACTTCACTTTCACCTTTAATCAGGTAAAAATCACAACTACAATTTAGAGACATAGTTTAATTTGGACTTCTGGTCCTGATCAGACAGATAAATTACGCTGGAGATTTTACTTTTATCCCAACCCAGTTAACATCTATATTTCAGAAGTGTGAGGCTCCTTCCTAAGGCATCTCCTTAAATCTTGCCACCTCCCTAATTCTACTACAGTCTTATTTCTATTCCCCCACAGCTTTCATCACTTCTCTAACTCATGGAGTGATTCGCCAATCAACAGATCCTCCTGCCTGCCGGCTTATGCCCTGGATGTCCATTTTTGGGTAGGTTTGGAGGTGCACTCCACAATGTTAGACCTATATGGCATGGGTAAAACTGCCTTGGGGAACTATGGTTACAAGGGCTTCAATCAAATTGGAAGAGGCTTCAGTCATCCTTTGATTTGTACTGAGTACTGGTTGCAAGCTGGCCTGTTAAGTGTATATTGTGTTGCCATAGCAAAGGCCTAGGAAAATTTGAAGAAAAAAACCCTGAAATGTTAATTTTTGTAATTTATTTAAAAATGAACAAAATGGTTATTAGAATCCAAAGAAAATCTAAAAACAATTCTACTCTTTGGAAATATTATGTGTACTCAAGTTTGCACTTAAGTTGGAGAATGTTTTGAGACCATTTAGATTGTTTTAAAAATAGCTTGATCTTGATCCTTACGCAAAAGAAACATTACGATTTGTATCATTATTTGAGATAGCTAAGGATCGATGTTGAAAGTTTATTCAGTCTATAGGAAAGCTGATGTCATGTCAATAAATTTTGTTTGGGGATGTTGGTATTTTCGATCTAATTAGTTAAAATCTTTTAGCAGACAAAATAGTAAACCCTCTTATTTGTGTTAGATTTTGAACACCTGTATTATCCTATATTTTCTTTAATTATTAGTCAGAGGTAAGCCAGATTATTTCATACTAAATGAAAATTAAAGTGCTTTGGCCATTTATTTTCTCAACAAATCTAATACTAAGTTTAAAAAAAAAAGTATGACTACTATTAGTTAATCTACCATTTATGCTGTTTTATACATTTTATGAGAAACTTCTGTCAACATCACAAAGGGAAATACTCTGTTAAGATTCAGTAAATGCTTAACCTTTACATTTTTCATTTCTTAGATTTGAAAACAACACTTTTAGATATTTTATTTTTACTTGGGTTTGTTTAAACTACTTTCTTTTTAAATTATTTTAAACATGGAACGCTTCATGAATTTGTGTGTCATCCTTGCACAGGGGCCATGCTAATTTTCCCTGTATTCCAATTTTAGTATATGTGCTGCTGAAGTGAGCAGTAAAAGACTTTCTTTAGGCAAGTGTAGTTTTTTTAAAGATTGAGCTCACTGGCTCAACTCTTGATGTGTGAATATAGTTGAGTTTACAAAAAATGTTTAATCATATATGACCACTGGGGGCTAACAGTATAAACTTATTCTTGTTAAACTTGTTTGGGTTAAATAGTAAGTGAATTCTAAGCAATTTCTAAGGTTTTTGTTTAGCACACAAGAACACTTCTGTTACAGATGATCTCTGACATAAAATGTTATTTTGGGATTTATAGATTATAAAAGGAAAAATTAGATCACTTGGAAAAACCTAACTCATGTTCAGTAACTTGAGTATAGAATTTATACCACAGTTTATCTTCAATAAGGAACCTACATGAACTTAATCAGTTATCTGTAGTTTTTGCAAGGCATTAGAAAAAATTTCACAATTACAGGGGACTGAAAATGTGATTTCAACCAGCTAGTTGTTGAATGTCCAGTCACATTACACATAGTCCTTTGTGAACTTGTTTGTGAAGGAAGTTCACTTTCTGTGTACATACGTGTATATTTCCTTGTGTAATATAAAGCAGATGGTTATTAGCAGTATTTTAGTTCTTTCAAGTTATAAATTATTCAATTGCTAGACATCACAGAAATTAGTATATTTAAGAATTTATTATAAAGCTCCTCTACAACTTTTAAAGGTGAGAGGGTCTATTATGATTTTTTATAAAATCAAACAGCATGATTTAGAACGTCGGTCTTCTACTTAAATGTGTCTATATTCATGGTATTTCCATTCAGTGTAGATGGTAAGGAAAACATCTAGTCATTAAAGATTTACTTTTAGCAGACTCCAGAACACTACTTACAATGGGGTTTCAGTGACTAGAAATCTTGAAGGTTTATGATTGCATCAAATTGAGCCTGTATTAATATCTAAATATCTGCTCTTATGTTCTGCTTTATCCCTTGGGATTACCTTCTAAGGTTTGGTCACACCAGCAAACTGAAACAGATCTTAATGTAAATAAAGAATTTATACTAGTATTACTCATCTGTGTTACAGTATTTTGGAAAACGTTTCAGGTGTCATCTAGTCTTTCATGGGTGTGTTTAGTTACAAGTGTTATGCTTATGTTTTCATACTTAATATCAAGCTTTCTTTGTATCTTACAAGATAGTAATTTTGGTTCTAAAAAAACAAGCAAACTTCATTTTTGTAGTATCCAGAAATTACCTGGAGTCAATATTTTTATTCGCCTTGTAGAACTTGTGATCCACACATCACCCATTTATATTAGTGGCAAAATTATCCGCTAAAATCTAACTGTAAGAAAGGCTTACCTTCTGTCATCAAGTGATTGTATCATCCTGGATTGCCATTTCCAAGGAACTAGCCTTTCTTTTCCTAAGTGTCTGTATGTGCTCTAAAACTTCTAGTATATTTATAGAACTTAGAAAAAAATGTTACATTATTCAGAGTAGCAAGTCTTACTGGAATACTTATATTTGTTTTCCTTTTTTTTTTTTTTAAGTTTAAAAGTAGTAATTAAACCTCTATTTTGTGATTGTTTCCTGGTCTGTGTTTTGAAATTCTTTTCCTTCTGTTTTCCTCATGAAGATGTTTCAGATACTGAACTTGTTTAGACATTGAATGACTTTGTTAAAGGCACAATTAATCACATTGGTTGTACTCTGAAGACAGACTTCTTAAAAAAAAAAATAAACAATTTAAAACAATGTGGTGATTATAGATTAATGTAATATACTGCCACCCTTAAAGCCACAACATATAACAGATCACAAAAGTGCTTTCACCAAGTTACAACCCTAAAACCTTACCTTCTTACATCATCTAAGTAACTGCAAATAAATTTCTCCTCAGGGAATCAGTGCAGTCTTCTTTTTCCTTTTAAAACTTAGCTGGAGTTACTTAAACTAATTCTTAATACCATTCTGAAAATATAAATATACTGTTTAGAATACAGAAAATGCTAAGAAAATACAAATACTTTAGTATTTTTTTTTCATTTTCATGAAATTCAAGTAGAAAATAGTGCCAAGTACATATTATTACACATGGTAAATGAAATGAAAATGTTTAGAATGTAATTCACTAGACCTTTTGCTGTACTGGATTTCACAGGTGAAAAGATTTCTCTAAGAGTTTTGAACTTTTAGTGTCTTCTCACATACTTTTAGTGTAAACACTGTAAACTTAACATCTGTATTAATGCTACCTTTTTTAGGATTAATGATTAATGAGGTAGAAGATACTTCAGTTAAATTCTCAGACACATAATTGTGTATTAACCTTTCTGAAAGGCATTTTCAACGAACACTGTGGTGTTTTCAGGAAATTACCGAATACCCACGCACAAATGCAGATATTGATGAGGTAGGGTATTTGTATATTTGCTTTTTTTCAATCATTCAATTTTATGAACATGGGGTCTAGGCAGATTTCAAAATAAAGACCATTTATAAAACAGGACCATTTTAATGTTTACAATTTAATAAATCTCTTCATTGCAGACAGGTATGGCTGGTAGTATTCAGAAATATCACAGTAATGGCAGTTTTCTCAGTTGGTGTGTAGTCCTCGATAATTATATATGAAATTGCTGTCAAACCAGTAAGACTGCATTTATACATCCATCATTTTCAGGATTGTTGGTAACCTGGGCATATTTTCCTAAGGAAAACAAAACCAAAAAAGGGAAAAGGGAGGGTTGTTACCTAATAAAAATTAATTTTAAAGAATATAACTTTTGCCCTTTTTTTTTTTCCCGTCTTAATACAGGGTTTCACTCTTATTCCCCAGGTTGCAGTGCGGTGGTGTGATCTCGGCTCACTGCAACCTTTGCCTCCTGGGCTCAAGCGATTCTCCTGACTCAGCCTTCTGAGTAGCTGGGACCACAGGCACACGCTACTGCCTGGCTAATTTTTTTGTTTTTGTATTTTGTAGAGATGGGGTTTTGCCATGTTGCCCAGGCTGGTCGCGAACTCCTGAGCTCAAATGATCTGCCTGCCTTGGCCTCCCAAAGTGCTGTGATTATAGGCGTGAGCCACTGTGCCCAACCATGCCTAAAATATCACTAATTACCACTTTTAATAAGTAAGAAATGAACCGTAAAGGATAAATGAGATTTTACAAAATCCAATCATTTAAGAACTTGAGTTCTGAATACAATTTTCATATAAATAGTGTTTTTGCAAATAATGGTCAGCTCCATGTTATTAGTACATTGCATTAACAGGCTTCTATGGATTGACCTGAGCATTGTCACTTTTTCACATAATTATTCCCACAAATTGTATCAAGTTTTAAATGAGTTTCAAGTCAAGGTAACAACGTATCTTAAAACTGAGGTCAGCTGACATGAAGTATAAGCCAATCACTGAAGAAGTTGTAGTGTGTATTCTTCCCTTTCAAAGAAGTTGGATCTGGTAGTTGGATCTGGTACTAAAGGTAGAAAACTAAGCAAATGAGGGCGTTTAAAATTAGTGCATGACACGTTTCTGTTTTATTACTGATCTATTGTGATTACACGTTTGTTGTATGCCTCCCTTCCTCTGCTCATGGTTAACTTATTCTATTTTTTTACAATTTTTTTTTTTAGTTACAACTTCGAAGGCATCTGCTTCCCTTGTAATAAACAACTTTTATTAAAAAGGATCAAAATATCTTAATTTTACTTATTTTTGAGACGGAGGCTTGCTCTGTCTCCCAGGCCGGAGTGCAGTGGCATGGTCTCAGCTCACTGCAAGCTCCAGGTTCAAGTGATTCTCCCGCCTCAGCCTCCCGAGTAGCCGGGATTACAGGCACTCACAACCATGCCTGGCTAATTCTTTTGTATTTTTAGTAGAGACGGGGTTTTGTCATGTTGACCAGGCTGGTCTCCAACTCCAGTCTCAAGTGAACTGCCTGCCTTGGACTCCCCAAGTGCTGGGATTACAGGTGTCAGCCACTGCGCCCGGATAGCAAGGGGGCTTTTTAAAGCCTGGAAGCTTCTACATGATTTCTGGGAGGTCAGGAGAATCCCATTAACAGAATGAACTAAACTGTGTTAAATCAGTTTCAATTATTATTATTATTACTTTTTGAGACAGAGTCTTGCTCTGTCATCCAGGCTGGAGTGCAATGGCACGACTGCAGCTCACTGCAACCTCGGCCTCCCAGGTTCAAGCAATTCTCCTGCCTCAGCCACCCAAGCAGCTGGGATTACAGGCATGGGCCACCACACCTGGCTAATTTTTGTATTTTTAGTAGAGATGGGGTTTCACCATGCTGGCCAGGCTGGTCTTGAACTCCTGGCCGCAGATGATCTGTCTGCCTCAGCCTCCCAAAGTGCTGGGATTACAGGCTGAACCACCACTCCTGGCAGTTTCAATTAGTTATCAGTTTACCTGCGTGGGACAGATAGTTCTATTTCTTTAAATTTAATAGGTATTTTCTCTTAATGTTAGCATGTAAATATAAGAAGTATTTCCATAATATTTGTAAACTTATGGCAAAAGAAATTTTTTCTTACAGAAAACATCTTAAGTCATTGGCTAATACTTCATGTCAGCTGACCTCGCTTTTAAAATATGTTTGATATATGCCTCCCTTCCTCTGCTCATGGTTAATTCATTCTATTTTCTTAAAATATTTCTTAGTTATAACTTTTCATCTGCTTCCCTTATAATTAATAATTTTTATTAAAAAGGTTAAAAAAAATTTTTTTTTGAGATGGAGTCTTGCTCTATTTCCTAGTCTGGAGTGCAGTGGCACAATCTCAGCTCATTACAAACTCCGCCTCCTGAGTTCAAGTGATTCTCCTGCCTCAGCCTCCCAATGGCGGAGATTACAGGTGCTCGCCATCACACCCGGCCAATTTTTTTGTATTTTTAGTAGAGACGGGTTTTGCCATGTTGTCCAGGCTGGTTTCAAACTCCTGACCTTAGGTGATCCACCCCCTTCAGCCTCCCAAAGTGTTGGGATTACAGGCGTGAGCTGTTGCGCCTGGCCAAAAAGGATCAAAATAAATCTAACAATGTATTACACCTCATGTAACTAAAACCAGTAAGCTAAATTTTAAAACAATTGTATTTACTACTTTTTCTATAAAGTATTTTTTACTAAAGATTTACATCTGATTTACATTGTTTTAACTTAGCTCTACTGCATTAAAAAATTTTGCTGTGTATTTTAATACATCAACTTGAAGAGTATTTCTATTAGTACTGCAGAACAGCAACAGCCCTATATTCAAAAATTCACTTACCCCAAATAACTTTGCCTCCTTGCGTCACAAGGCCCAATTCGCTCACATTTACCTCAATGACAGTACCTTTGGTAATAACACCCAAAGTTGTATACAGTGGGGATGAGGGATTCTTCTTTACGCCAAGTATCGGTAGGCAAAAGGTGGCTTTCAGTTCAGGATGTGTTACATGGGCTTTCTTGAAACGCAAGCCCTAGTAAGTCAAACACAACATAAGAATGTTCACGTCCAAAATGTTAACAGTGATGAGTAGTGTTGTTTTTGCTTATCTTTTTCAACCGTCTCCAAAAAACTATGGTTGCATAATGTCATCTTAAAGCAGCTAACAAAATATGTTTTACAGAGTAAAAACCTGATGGTTACAGTATAAATATGTGGGGCAAACACCCACACATATACTTAAGAATTTTTTTCTTTTTTTTTTTTTGAGACAGGGTCTTGCCCAGTTGCCCAGGCCAGAGTGCAGTGGCATGACTTGGCTCGCTGCATCCTGGGCTTCTTGGGCTCAAGACATCCTCCCACCTCAGGCTCCTGAGTAGCTGGGACTAGAGGCACGCACCACTATGCCTAGCTAATTTTTGCGTTTTTTTTTTTTTGTAGAGATGGGGTTTCGCCATGTTGCCTGCTGGTCTTGAACTCCTGGGCTCTCAACCTATCCACCCACCTCAGCCTCCCGAAGTGCTGGGATTCCAGGCCACCACAGCTAGCCTCCGAAAAGTTTTTTTTTTGCCCTGAAACAGCTACCTAGCAACAGCCTCAGATTTTTACTGTCTAGTCATCGACAGTTAGACTTACTAAGGACTTGATATATACCAGGCCACTATGCTAGCTCACAACTGGCTCACTTAAACACAATAACCTCACAACAAACACATCCCTCTCTCTCCTGTTTTTGAATGATGTAACAAGGAGCAGCAGGTTAAATGACTTGTTTCCAGATTAAATGGTGAGTGGTAAACAGAATCAAACCTCAATATCGTGATTCCAAGTCTTTATATACCTTAGCTACCTTCCATGATGAAAAAAGGAGTGGATTGTTAGCTTTCTTTAGGTTGATAGTAATATGAGACTGGAGAAGGCCCAGAGAGGTCTTTGTTACAGAAACTGGTTATGGAATCACCCAGTCACCTAATAGGGTCTTTTAGGGTGTAGTACTTCAAACATCACAACATTTTGCAGTCTTGATTTCTGCGTGTATGGGGATGGGGAGAAAACAACACTAAATCAGTTTCTTAGTAACAGATTCATTAATGAAGCTCTTAAGAAACTGACACCATTCAGGATGCCATCTGATTAATTCACAATGACAAATCTGTGAAACTACAGAAAACCTAGAGTAGCCTGACTTGTATATTCTCTCCCTGTAGAACTGGTAAGGCTACCAAAATATATTCAGAATATGAATATGAAACCAAAACAAGTCGATTCCATGATATAATCCAGAGGTGGGCAAACACTTTGTGTAAAGAACCCAAAAGGTAAACATTTTAGGCTTTGCCAGGCCATATGGCCTCTGTTACAACTGTTCAATTCTGGGGGTGGGGGTTATGCAATATGTAAATGAACAGACATGGCTGTGTTCCGTTAAAACTTTATTTACAGAAACAGGCTGTTTGCCAATATTTTAATCTATTAAAAATTACTCAGGTTGGCCAGGCGCGGTGGCTCATGCCTGTAATCCCAGCACTTTGGGAGGCTGAGGCGGGCAGATCACAGAGATAGAGACCATCTTGGCTAACATAGTGAAACCCCATCTCTACTAAAAATACAAAAAAAATAGCCAGGCATGGTGGCGAGCGCCTGTAGTCAGTCCCAGCTACCGCAGAGGCAGGAGAATGGCGAGAACCCAGGAGGCGGAGCTTGCAGTGAGCTGAGATCTCGCCACTGCACTCCAGCCTGGGCGACAGAAGGAGACTCCATCTCAAAAAAAAAACAAAAACAAAAACAAATAGGTTGAACACTAGGATTTGGGCATGTTGCAACTTTCTTCTCTCTGATACTTTGTTTTTTTGAGGCTGTGTATCTAACTGGGAGAATAGTTCAGTCTCTTTGAAGGGATTTTGCAAAAATACATCTTCAATTATGTTTCTCCCCAGGGGTGGGGAAGTTTGGGGTCATATTACTGTTGCTGCCTTCAACAGAAATTAAGCTATATTAAATTATCTTCCTTTTTTCAAAGATTTTCTTTTCTTTTTTTTTTTTTTTTTTTAGAGTCTTGCTCTGTCCCCCAGGCTGGAGTGCAGTGGTGTGATCTCTGCTCACTGCAAGCTCTGCCTCCCAGGTTCATGCCATTCTCCTGCCTCAGCCTCCCAGGTAGCTGGGACTACAGGCGCCCACCACCATGCCCGGCTAATTTTTTTGTATTTTTTTTTTTCATTAGAGACGGGATTTCAGTGTTAGCCAGGATGGTCTTGATCTCCTGACCTCGTGATCTGCCTGCCTCAGCTTCCCAAAGTGCTGGGATTACAGGCGTGAACCACCGCACCTGGCTTTTCAATGATTTTCAAGAGCATTTGGATACTTTCCTTACCAAACTGAAACTGACTCTTACAAAACAGTCCTAGTCAAGTTTTCGAACTGTTGTCAAAGACAAGAAGTGTTTTGAGACCTAGACAATATCGGACATATAGCAGATCACTAGTTGAATGAGGAAAATATGAAGAAAATGAAGATTCTAATATGTCATGTTTAAAAGTCAGAATTTACTGACAATGTCTTATGACACTTTTTTCAAATCTCTTACGAAGCTGAAAATATATACATATATATATATGTATTTTTTTTTTTTTTGAGATGGATTTTTGCTCTTCTTGCCCAGGCTGGAGTGCAATGGTGTGATCTCGGCTCACTGCAACCTCTGCCTCCCAGGTTCAAGTGATTCTCCTGCCTCAGCCTCCCTAGTAGCTGGGATTACAGGCGCCCACCACCACACCCAGATTACTTTTTGTATTTTTTAGTAGAGATACGGTTTCACTATGTTGGCCAGGCTGGTCTTGAACTCCTAACTTCAGGTGATTCACCCACCTCAGCCTCCCAAAGTGCTGGGATTCCAGGTGTGAGCCACCGCACCCGGCTAAAGATTCTTAACTAGTGGAAAAAGTACTAAATAACTTATATCACTAACTTAAAATAACAAAAATAGCATAAAAATATCTTCCAATCTGTTCCACATCAATTTAAAGAATTTCAGGAAATTATAACGTTCTTTATCCGATTTAACAAAGTGAACTAATATTTCAGTCATTACACTCTTCCAAGGACTTACCATTGGCCTGATAAATCTTTCATATTTAGGTGGTTTTCTTGTAAAGCCATCTCCAACAAAGCACACTTTAGTAACCATCCTCTTCCATGCTTTCTTCTTTCTCTTTCCTGTTCGAACAACTTTTAATACTTCTGTTTCTCCCTGGGCACGTACTTTAGGCAGAGGGACTTCCCATTTTCCCTAAAAATATGCCACAGTTGAAAGTTTACATTGTTATTAAAGGACAATGAGAATAAGTCAAGTATGTTTTAGTTGTACAAAGCAGTAGATCTATTTTTTTTTGCTTAACCATCATTGGCTCAACTGTTATTCTAGAGTTCTGTATTGTCTCCTCATAAGCTGCAAATTAAACAGAACAAGTTTATATATCATGGGTACATTAAATAAATGGCTGACTTAAGCTAAAAATCTTATTGCTGTGTTATGGGTGAGAAAATACCACCTGTAATGTGGTGGTAATTTTTTTTTTTTTTAGTTTATTTTTTTTTTTATTTTTTGAGACGGAGTCTCACTCTGTTGCTCAGGCTGGAGTGCAGTGGTGCGATCTTGGCTCACTGCAACCTCTGCCTCCTGGGTACGAGCAATTCTCCTGTCTTACCCTCCCGAGTAGCTGGGACTACAGATACACACCACCACACCCAGCTAATTTTTGTATTTTTAGTAGAGGTGGGGTTTCACCATATGGTCAGGCTGGTCTTGAACTCCTGACCTCAGGTGATCCACCTGCCTCAGCTTCCCAAAGTGCTGGGATTACAGGCGTGAGCCACTGTGCCCAGTCGATGGTGACTTCTATAAGCAGTGTATGTGTTTACTAATGTTTAATAGCATAACAATGGACGAGTGTTTCCACCTCTTGTCTCTGTATTTCTTCCTGAAACGGATTTGTAGATTACATTAATAGTAAGACAAAGTCCTCACCAGATGTTTTATGCTTCCCTTGAGTGCAAATTCTATGAAAAAAACTGAAGTAGTGTAAGGCAGTAGAAAGAATTCTTTAAATATAGATACAGCATATTCTTTTATCTGGATTTCTGCTAATCTATTCACAGGTGTTTTAAAAAGCCACATTTTTTGTGATAACTCAGGGAGTTTTCCACCATTCTGCTTTTGAACCAATTTTGGCACTACAGGACAGCACAAATAAGAAGCATTTGTATTTTTCTTTATGACTGCATAGCACTGTGGATTTTCAAACAGGAAGACAAATATTGAATTTGAAATTCACTCCTTATCAGCTTTTTAATTTCATATGGCATTCTAATAATTTTTTTAAAACTTAAATTTTAGAACCTTATGATGGGAAAGCAAGTTTTTTTTATTACTAAATTTACAAAGACCTCAACATCTAAATAATGGGAATAGCTGTACGTCATGTTTGAAATTAAACCAAGAAACAAGAACCTCAAATTTGAATTTAAGTAATTCTCCTAAACAAAACAAAGACTTAAATTGTTATTGCTTACCGCCTTCTCTTTTCGTTTCTGTTTAATCATATTGGAAAGTACTTTAGCTCGAGATTGTCCCTCTCTGTCCAGCAGATAGGCAGGTACTGCTCCCTGTGGAGTCTTTTCATCATTCTTTTGTTTGGTGTTTCTCTTTTCATGCATCTTGATACTACCAAGAAGGAAAAAAGATTCAAAATTACCTGTTTTAATAATGATGACTCAAAAGATGTTAACTTGTTATGACAAATAAATGAGACCACTTACGTCTTTTTCATTTGTATTTTTTCAGCATGGCGCTGTTTATGGTAAAGCTTAGCCTTCAGACCAATCATTTTCTTTGCCTTCTTTGAACGTTCATGAGCCTCTCGACTTTCCTTCTTTCTCTTTTTCTCATGGTAATCCAAACGGTATCCATAGCGTTTACGGTGTAATTCAATATATTCGTTCTGTGGCTATAATGATGCAAGAAATGTTATTTTAGTTTTTAAAAGTACTGACAATTATTCTAAAATGCTTGCTTTTACACAGCATAAAGACCCTGTTTCATCCAAATGTTCACTTACTTGAATGATTATTGCACCATTAAGTCTATTCACATGATGTAAGTTAAATTTTGATCTTGAATGGTATGAGGCATCAGGGTTTACATTTGTAATAATCTCAGTAGGGAATGTTCCAAAATCTACTGGACCACAAAAGGGATGAACTGATTACAGGACCTTTTTTCCTTGATATAATTTGCTTTTTAAATAACATCTTCATTTCACATTAAAAAAATTTAAGTTAGTTTTATTGAAGCATAATTTACACACAGTAAAACCTGTTCTTTTTAGGCATACAGTTCTAAGTTTTTTTTTTCCCCCTTTTCTTTTTTGAGACAGAGTCTTGCTCTGTCACCCAGGCTGGAGTGCAGTGGTGTGATCTCTGCTCACTGCAAGCCCCGCCTCTCGGGTTCAAGCCATTCTCCAGCCTCAGCCTCCGGAGCAGCTGGGACTACAGGCGCGCCCGCCACCGCGCCAGGCTAATTTTTTGTATTTTTAGTGGCGATGGGGTTTCACAGTGGTCTCGATCTCCTGACCTCGTAATCCGCCCGCCTCAGCCTCCCAAAGTGCTGGGATTACAGGCGTGAGCCACCGCGCAGTTCTACGTTTTTACTAACTACATAGTTCGGTAACCACCACAATCAAAATAGAGAATTTCCATTTCCCCCTAAAATTCCCTATGTCACTTTGAAGTCAATCCTCTTTTCCAACCCTCAATTTGATACCTATCCCTAGTTTTGCCTTTCCCAGAGAGAAACAGGGATCAACAGTAGTACATAGCCTTTTGAATCTGGTTTGGGATTCACCCAATTTGTTGCAGGTATAGGTACTTCAATTCTGTTTATTGTTGAGTAGTATGCTATTGTATGGATATACCACTGTTTACCCACTGACCAGTTGATAGGTATCTGGGTTGTTCCCAGTTTTGGGTGATTACGAATAAATCTGCAATAAACTGCATGCAAGTCTTCATGTGGACATGTGTTTACTGCCAGACCATTTTCCAAAGTGCATTATTTTTCATTTCACCAGCAATGTATGGGATGCTTTTTGCATTTTAGACACGTTTTATTTTAAACACGAGACCAGGCGTGTCTATTCGTATTTTAAGGCTGCAAAAATAAAAATGATACAAAGCCAAGTCCGGCACAGAGAACAGTGTTAAGTAACAAATAGCAAGGCGTGCTGCTACCAATTGCTATCATATAAACTTTGCAGCAATCACATGAAGGGTGTATGGAATGCCACTTCGCAAAGAAACGCAAGATGATAGAGACGTAACAGAAAGAGCAAGGATCTGGCAGTTAGATCTGGGCCGTTAAGTCCGGCTTCGCAATTCATTAGCTGTCTGGTCTTCGGCAAGGACCCCTTCATTTTGACGCATTCAGTTTCCTTAACAGTAAAATGAAAGGGGTGGGATTAACATCTAAGATTGTACAAGGCACAACCATATTCCCATTAGGCTCTGGTGCTGATAACCACGCTTGTGGTGAAATCAGTAATTTTTAGGACTCTTAGCGGTGGAGCAAAAAGAAAAAGAGTAAAATCTTGCTCCAAAGCTTGTGTTCTGGCAAATACCCTCTGTGTCTCGAATGTGAAGTTGTTTTCACTCCTCAGAGCGTACCCCACGGAGTCCACCATCCTTTTCACTTAGCAGTTTTCATTTCCGCCTACCACCGCTAACCCCCTGCCCCAGCGCCCCAGAGCCCTCAGGTCCCACTAACTCAAACGCTGTATGTCGCGGGCGTCCGACGCATCCTCCTTACCATGGTGACGGCCGCAGGGCCGCCAGGAGCAGCCCCTGGGGTGCGAAAACGCTCTCAATTCTCGGGGCTCAGAGACCCACAAGCCCACGCCACGCAGGCCGGGACAGGAAAGGGTCGCCCTTTAAAACGGCCGAGTGAAGAGCAAGAACCACGCAGCGGTTCCGAGCCTCCGTTTTCCGCTTTTAGGCTAAGAGGACGGAAGTTGCTGGCAGGCGGCATTTGGCCGGTACACCGCCGGAAGTGTGGAGGTGTGGCTGCTTGAGGCGGCGGACCGGAAAAATCCTAGCTTCATTTCGTTTAGGTATAAGGCCGTTTGTCTAGGCTGGTGTGGAGACTTGAGGCCTTTGCAGACTTTGGCGCGGCTCGCGCCTCCTGCTTCAACAGCCCAGCGGTGACGAGCTGGCCTGCGGCACGCGGCCTAATACCAGGTGAGTACTGCTCCGAGCTGTGAGACATTGCACGCCTGTGACCCTGTCCCGCGCTGGGTATTGCTGACCTTCCAGGCTGCGACAGACACAGCCAGCCACGGAGGAGGACAACAAGGCCTCCGGACTCCCCTCGGTGTTCGCTCAATATGGAAGTTTTTCTCTATCATTCGGCGAGGGGGACTCATCTTTGTTCCGGTCACACTGTAATGTGTGCACGATTGTGAAGGATGCTGAAGAATGAAAACTTAGTGTACAGAAAAATAGAACTACTGGGCCTTTGCAACTGTTAGAAAAGACGAAGATAACATTCTGTTTTTTTGGAGGTACAGGACTGATTCCAGAAATTTCTGAGGCGTTTTGGTGCACCGCATCAAATGCTAAGTGAGTGGACTTGTATTTAGTGGCCCCCTAGAGGCCAAGAAGTAATTCACTACAAGAAAAAGTACGTCTGCTTGAATACACTGCCAATTTTACCCTTTTACTGCACAGTTGCAGAAGTTCCTTTAATTACTTCACAGCTTGTAACGTGATTCAGTTGATGAACAAAAAGAACTGTACCAAAAGAATACTTTCATTAATTCTTAGTGCTTGGATTTGAGGCAGTATTTTGTTTTTGTGGGTTTTTTTGAGACGGCATCTCGCCCAGTCGCCCAGGCTGGAGTGCAGGGGCGCGAGCTATGCTCACCGCAGCCTCGACCTCCCGGGATCAAGCGATCCTCCGAGTTCAGCCTCAAAAGTAGCGAGTTACAGGCTCGCGCCACCATGCCTGGCTAATTTTTGTATTTTTTGTAGAGACGAGGTTTCACTATGTTGCCCAGGCTGGTCTCGAACTCCTGGGTACAAGCTATCCACCCGCCTCGGCTTCCGAAAGTGTTGGGATTACAGGCGCGAGCCACAGCGCCCGGCTTTGAGGCAGTTTTTGTTTTGTTTTATTTTGAGACGGAGTTCCGCTCTTGTCGCCCAGGCGGGAGTGCAATGGCGCCATGTCATCTCACTGCAACCTCTGCCTCCCGGGTTCAAGCGATTCTCCTGGTTCAGCCTCCCAAGTAGCTGGGATTATAAACGCCCACCACCACACCCGGCTAATTTTTTTGTATTTTTAGTAGAGACGGGGTTTCACCATGTTGGCCGGGCTGGTTTCAAACTCCTGACTTCAGGTGATCCACCCGCCTCGGCCTCCCAAAGTGGTGGAATTACAGGCATGAGCCACCGAGCCCGGCCTTTGAAGCAGTTTTTAAGGCTCCATTTTCTAAGGTGATATCATCATTCTCTTTAAAACCAGAAATAATAACTAGCATTTGTATATTTTAGGTACAGTACGTTATATAATCTCTTTGCCTGTAATGCACCCCTCCCCGCCGCCCCCCCCAACCCCCGAATTTCCTCCCTCATCTACTTCAGGTCTTTGCTTAAATGTCACTATTTGAATGAGGCCTTCCTTGATCTCTACTTCAGTTCTAACTGTCCCAATTCTTCTTTCCTGCTTAATTCTTCTCCACAGCACCTATCATCATAGGAGAGACTATGTATTGTATTTGTTACTTTTGTTTGTTGTCTCTATCCCCTGACTAGGATAGAGGCAGTATGAGGGCAGAGATTGTTGTCTTTTGTTCACTGCAGTAACGCTAATATCTAGAAAGCAGTGGGTAGACAGACACGTAGTAAATTCTTTTTGAATAAATGGGAAGGAATAGGCTTGGGCGGGGGAGGGCTGGGTTATGCAAATTATCTTTTTATTGACAACCACTGAGTTAAAGTAAGAAGAGGAAAATGTCTATTACAGTCGTAACTGTAGAGACTATGAGGCCCTGAACTTTGGCATTACCCATGAAGAGGGAATGGATTCAAGGCCGGGCATGGTGGCTCACGCCTGTAATCCCAGCACTTTGGGAGGCTGAGGCGGGCAGATCACTTGAGGTCAGGAGTTCATGACCAGTCTGGTCAATATGGCGAAACCCCGTCTCTACTAAAAATACAAAATTTAGCCAGGCGTGGTGGCACATGCCTGTAGTTCCAGCTACTCGGGAGGCTGAGACAGGAGAATCGCTTGAACCCAAGAGGCAGAGGTTGCAGGGAGCTGAGATCGAGCCGCTGCATTCCCACCTGGGTGACCCTGTCTCAAAAAAAAAAAAAAAAAAAGGAAACAGATTCAAATATGTTTAGGAAATCAAATGAAAGTATTAGATGACTTTCTAAATAAGAGTAGTGAATGTTTCTTAGCTAAAATCCAGAAAAGAACAGACTTAGGAGTAGTAATGAGTTTTGACATATCTTAATAACATGGATCACAATGGTTTAACACAAGTGTGTCTAATCTTTTGGTTTCCCTGGGCCACACCGGAAGAAGAATTGTCTTGGGCCACACATAAAATACACTAATGGTAACTAACAATAGCTGATGAGCTGAAAAAACATCGCAAGAAAAAAAATCTCACAATATTTTAAGAAAGTTTACAAATTTGTGTTGGGCTGCATATAAAGCTATCGTGGGCCGCATGTGGCCTGCAGACCATGGGTTGGACAAGCTGGGTTTAACGTGATCTGTTTGTCTCCCCAGCACCCCCAGTCTCAGCTGCATCCTTAGATTTCTAATAGCTTTGATATTGTACTTGAAACGTAGTGAATATTTAGCAAATGTTTTTAAATTAAAGATGCTTAGTTTTTATAATCAGAGAGGAAGAGGACTTTTATATATTTTTTACATGATTTAGTTTTTACATGGTATGGTAGGAAAATCAGAATATACAAATGAACCAGTAAATTTTACTGCCAATTAGAAATTACCAAGTGTGGATTCTTAGTTTTTATACTTAATTCTATTCATTTACGTAACAATGCATTTTGGTTGATACAGTGTTTTGTAATTTCAAT